>NC_056732.1:446565975-446645975 GCF_019279795.1 Protopterus annectens | reverse complement strand
TGTGTAGTCGGTTTAATGGCAGTTTTTCAGGTCTGGATTGCCAAACGGTAACTTACCGTGTGGGAAACTTTGGCTCTTCATTTGTTGATGTTCTGCCATGTTGGAGAAGTGGAATTCAGTGTAGTTGGCTGTCGATGTACTAAAGGTAACCTGGTTTGTATGTATATATGTTGAGCATCAGAAGGTTAATCACATATGTGACAACGCAAAAAGAGCAAGAGCTTCTTGATCAATTGTGTGCAGATAACACAGTAAGAATTATGAAGCCAGATAAAGGTGGGGGGATTGATTGTGTTATTTGTTTCATCTGACTATTCCAGAGAAATATTTAGAGCATTGAGTGACAAACAACGAAGCATATACTCCATTTTCGATAAATGAAGTTAATATAGGGTATTAAAGAACAGACTCATTCTTGGAAGAGTATATTTTTGACCAGATAATTTCTTTAGAAATATATAAAGCTTTAAAGGTGCCTAATCCATTTATCCCTACCATCTCTGGCATTCTCATTGTCTGTAAAGATCTGATGAATCCTCCTTTTAGATTAATTGTGGCAGCTAGAGGGTCTAAAACCTACCCAATAAGAATGGCTATAGACCACTGGCTAAAACAAGTAATTGATTTTGTTCCACACCTAATCAAACACTCATGGGACTTTTGGGAAGGTTAAAGGATGAGATCTGGTCTGAGGACTTAATATTTTTAATTATTGCTGTGGTTAACCTATTCTCAACAATTCCCAGACTTGAAGCTCTAGAATATTTCCACAATGCTATTAGAAGGGTAACAAATATTTCCAATGATAAACTAGTCTGATTGTGGAAATGATGTCCTTAGTCTTGGACTATAACTATATTTTCTTTGAGAGAGAGGTGTATAAGTAAGATAAAGGAGTTGCTATGGGGGCCTCTTGTTCCCCAATATATGCCAATATGGTTTTAGTGGAATGGGAAAACCATTATATTTTTGGCTCTAAATTCTAAGCCTCTGTGAAATTATACCACAGGTTCCTGGATGATATCTTTATTCTTTAGAAGGGAACAGAGAGTAAGATTGTGAACTTTGTAGATTACATGAGTGGTTCTACTAATTTTTTTGAAATTTACTTTCAACTATAATGATGAAAAAAATCAATTACTTAGACACACTTATAAAAACTATGACAGCATATAAATCTAGGATTTATAGGAAACCTACTGCAAGCAACTCTTATTTAGATTTTGGAAGTTTTGACTAAAAACTTTGACTAACAAAAGAAGTCTTGTCAAGGGACAATGTATAAGAGTAGCTAGAATGTCCTCACATCTAATAGAGTTATCAAAAGAATTAGATATTGTCGAAGACATGTTTGTAGCTAGGGGGTATCCCTAGAACTTGGTAAAAGAAATTAGGAGTTAATTAGGATTAAGTATCAACCCCTATTGGGCATAGGTTTACTCCCTAGTACTCCAAACACTTGAGACGAAAACATCAGGAGGGCCTTGTTGTTAGAATTTTGCCCATAGTCGGATGAAATCTAGAAAACAGTAAGGTCTAGTTGGAATATTTTGAAGCTGTACCCAGAAATTTACCAAATATTGGAAACAACCCTTCCTTTAGTTACAAAATGGGGAGAAATTTAAAGATGTGTTTTGAATGGGGACTTACAACACAGATTGTAGATAGCAAGGGGAAGGATGCAACTAAGAAATGTGGGAGATGTGCCCAGTGACCATATGTTTTAGAGGTTGGCAGCCTAAAGTTAGATAACTGTATAGGTTTGAAAGTGTATTTTTTAAAAGGAAATTGTCAGTCCAAAGGGATTGTGTATTTAGCTAAATGTATGGGATGTTCAAGTTTTTATATAGGGAAAACTGACAGATGTCTCCGTAGAAGGATTTATGAGCATCAGTATGATATTGTAAAGCAAAATGAGTCCAATGCCCTGTACAAACATACTAGTAATTGTCCACAGTTTTCTAAGTTTAAATTTGCTGTTTTGGATAAGTTGATGGTGTACCCTAGAGGAGGGGATTTGAAGACAATTCTAGAGGTGAAAGAAATGAAATGGCAGTCGAGGTTACAAGCCTCCCACACCCCAGGTTTAAACAAACATATTGATATTTGGCCATGGTTAAACTTTAAATCCTTTGAAATTAATTGACAACTAAGTGATAGGAATTCTTATTCTATTTTATTCTTTATATGTAGATTTTACAAATTATTTTAAGCATTTATGTATTTTGAGTTTTAATTCAACTTATTGCTATTAGGAATATTATCTCGTGGTAATGGTGCTGCGGTAGCGTTGTCGCCTCACAGGAAGATGTTGTCCCGTTCGATTCTCAGCTAGAGCGTTTTCTGTGTGGAGGCATTCGTGAATGGGCATGCCTTCGTTGAAGGTTGTGCATCAGGGCTGGTAACTCGGCACGTAAAAATCCACTACCAAACATTAGTGGACCGGAGTTCCGCTGTGGTGACCCCTATAAGCCGAAAGACACAACAACATTGCTATCAGGAATATTAGAGGGCAGGTCACTTTTTACATTGTTTCTGTTTATGTGCTCTGTTGTAAATGGTTGGGTGTGTGTGTGTATATAAATCATTGTAGATGTAGTAGGGTTTTATATTCTGAAGAAGTCCTAGGTTATAGGATGAAAGTGCTTAATATTTGTCCTAATAAAGAGTGATAGTAAAGGTTGCAAGTGTTCAGTGTTCTCTGCAAGTGAATCCAGTCTCTGTGTTTGTATTTTAGTGGACTTTATTTTCTTGTTTTTTATGTAGATATGCACATACACACACACACCCACACACACACAGATAGATATATATATATATATATATATATATATTATACATATAATTGTGTGTGTGTGTGTATATATATATATATATATATATATATATATATATATATATATATATATATATAAATTCCCTTCACAAGCTCAAAGTTTCAAAATTTCAAACTGCAAATGGGTGAGATCATAAAATCGAAGTTTAAAAATTTCTAACATTTTGAATGGAGATCTCAGTACAGTGCATAACAGGAAATTTACCATTTTCTTCACTTTAGTGCAATCTCAGAGTTGGCATATTTATTTAGCAGTAGTGGGAGCATGGGGACTTGTCCCCCTGCAAAAACATAAAAAGAAAAAAATGTTTTTATTTTTTTTATTACAATTTTGAAGTTTCAATCTTATGATCTCGACTATTTGCAGTTCGAAGTTTTGAAACTTTGAGCTTGTGAAGTACAGCCATATATATATATATATACACACACACACACACACACACACACATATATATATATATATATATATATATATATATATATACATATATATATATATATATATATATATATATATAGATATAGATATATATATATATATATATTTAGAGCACTGTCCATATGTATGACTGAGCAAAGGACAGTCCTGCACATGATAATAGAGGAGATGAATGTACACAGTTCCAATGTACAAGGGCAGTTGTGTCTCTGTTATACTACTTTCAGGACATGTACATGTATGTAAATCATTGTATATCTATGCCAAATGCCTAAATATGGGCATCTATTATGAAATGATCATGCATGTTGTAATATAACACAAAACGACAAACAAGGTATTCCGGAATTATGCTAAATAAAGCATCAACTGTACTGTATATGCAATTAAGGAAAAATGACTGTCTATGCATTATGTAACGGATAACTGCTCATGAAGATCATTCACACTAGTATGATACAACATGGCATAATATGTGCCAATATATAGGTTTCTTAGGTTCATAGGAGATTGTTATGCTAACAGCTCAAGAGTCCTTGCAACCCTGATCAGTTTTACCCAGATTTTACCCAATTTTCTATCCCTAAAAGAAAGGTAGCAAGGGTCAGACTGCACAAACACAAAGCTATTGTGCCAAAGCGACTGCTTGACAGCATAGTGTTACACAAATCACAGTGGCAATGACTGGTCATGTTGTTGAACAGACATAAGACAGCAACAACCAAGAGAGAAACATGCCATGCATGCACATTGATAACACGTGTAAATAAAAGAAATGGAACCATCTCACTCTGTTATATGTGAAATATGTGAATAACACATATGTTGAGATACAGTCATCCTACCCATGTATACAGTGGAACAATACAAGCAGGACAATTGTGTCTCACTTGTATCATGTTAACTGCAGTGGTCAGACCTGTCACATACTGGGCCACAGTGTATTGGATACAATATGCTGCACAGCATGCATAGGAGTACTTACATACACACACACACACACACACACACATATATATATATATATATATATATATATATATATATACACACACACACACACACCCACACACACACACACACACACACACACACACACACACACACACACACACACAAGCTCTGTAGTGCATGCAAGAAGTATACAGTATTATAGTACATAAAACTAGAGAGGTAGGGGTTCTAATCTCAGTACTGGAAATTGTGTGTGTGTTTGTGGGGTAAAGCATTTTGAGGCCTTTTTAACCCAGTAAACCTCTCAATACCCTAGTTTACAGGGCCTGCTGATGTCATTCAACTTAGAAACACCTTTGGACACTCTTCAGCAATATAAGCTCCATGGAGCATGTGATGAATATGAAGCACTATAGTACATACAACTAGATAAGTAGGGGTACTAATCTCAGCACTGGCAACTGTTTGTGTGTTTGTAGGTTAAAGCATTTTTCAGCTACTTGGGGACACACATAGATAGTAATCTAGCCTTTGATCATCATGCATCTACAGTGGTGAGGAAATCATTCTATGTTGCGCAACTTATAGACAAAGGTATGGCATCTAAGTCCAAGGAAGTCATTTTTCCACTGTATTCGGCATTCATCTGACCTATCCTTGAGTACAATGCCCCCTTTGGTATCTACCTAACTAGGCATATCCAAAAACTGGAACGTCCACAGAGGTTCCTCACTAAAAGAATACATGGCGTAAATAATATGTCCTATGCTGACCGCCTCAAGGCCCTATCCCTGTGTTCTTTTTCCTACACGCTTTTAAGGGGAGATCTATGCCTGGCATACAGGGCATTGTCAGACCCACTCTGGTGGACCTCCTGCATATCCACAAAACAAACAGTACCGGAATTACCCATTCTAATGACTTAAACCCTGCTTGCGATATAAATAGGACCTGCTAGAGAGATAGGTATGTATCTCAGAGACTACCCTGTCTATGGAACAGGCTCCACATCCATGTGAAGCAGAGTTCCTCCCTAACCCAATTCAAGTGCAACTTGGGCAATTGGATGAGAAACCAGAAATTCCTCCCTGGTTTGCCACCCATGTCTCTAATGCAAACAGGTAACCTGTAAATGGTTCATCTCCTAGGCCCATGCATATACTTATCAAGGGTGTCATAACTTGTCAGAGATTTGGGATGCATGGCTAGGCTTAAAAAGGCACTTGTGGTCATTAGCCTAGTAAACACCTATGAACCTATGAAACTATGAACCTATGAAGTAAGGAGTAGCACCCCTGCCCTTATGAAGCAATGCATGCATTAAGCACAGCACATCATGTATATTTAATTGCTTAACGTATGTGTACTGCATTAGTGTATGTCATACTTCAGGTGCAACCTAATGCCATCTATGACATGATATCTGTGGTCTATGGTCAGACATATATCAGCTGTGTATGACAGCAATATGCTATGTCTGCACAATTATGCCTAAACATTACATTTTGTGAAAACACAAACACTATGGTGGCAGCATTACGTAACTGGATCAGACAGGCTGTACTTATCATCCTGAGGGCCCACCTTGATGGGGTCAAATGTCATGAATGATCATACATGCAGTCTCCCAGAAGGAGTTCCACATGATCTGTGCCATGTTCTGAAAAAAATTCCCCATTAGGTCCCTCGTCTATGTCTGGAAGATATCCGTCATCAACTCCTGCATCTGATCCTGAAAATCATCTCCCTATTGTGGTGGTTGACATCTCCTATGGCAAGCAGCAGGATTTGATGGCACATGCAGATCCTGGTCTGTCTTCATTGTCATCATTGATCCCATCATCCTCCAGGTCCTCTGAGCCCAATTCACCTGGCAGAGTTCTGGCTTGTCATCTTCATTCTCCATTCTCCAGTAGGAGAGCTGTGATGGGTCCCATGCTCTGTCAAGGGTAAACTCCCAAAAATATATACAGAATCTGAGTTCACCTACATTTAGGACTATATAACATAAACTGACATGATCTATTGGGGAAACCGTTCATTAAGTTACATTACAATAATCTATGACCATATGCAACTGTAACACCATGTGATGAAAGACATTTCAGTACATAACAATGTAAAAAACATTCTCTATCATAGAGTCATATGCAATATATCTCTGCCATAAAACATCTGATTACTGTGAAAGCTATATGTTATGCAGTTAACATGATAAAAAATACGAAACTATAACTTGGACGTGTTTGCTGAAGGTATATAACAATTCAATATAGGTGTCATTTAAATGTGTTTATCACACAATATGGCCCATAAGGTGTTTTTATACTTTGTATAATATAAATGAGGAAAGCAGGTGTACTGTGGGGATCATATAATATTCCCAATGTCCTGTTATCAGTATGTATAGAGAATATTAATAGAAGGCCTTGTGTGGGTCATTATGACCATCGGGGTCCTATTATATGATTGAATGCTAGAGAGCGAATGCTCATTTGTCGAACCCAAATGCATGAACCACAGAATATCGAAGGAATGGATCAGCGAATATTTTCCGAGGGAAAAAATGAACTGGGCAGTTCTCCAGACTTTGCTGTTTTTTTCACTGTGGTGAAAGCTCGGAGTTGGTATAATTAGGGTGGGGGTTGTGAGGGACATAGCCCCCACCACTTTATGTTGCCTGTACATTTTTGTTTTTATTTATTTATTTATTTTTTTGGATCAGCAAAGTTTTTTCCTGGGAAAAAATTTGCTGATCTGTTCCTTTGAAAATTTCTGGTTTTGTGCATTTGGGTTTGATAATATATCATTCGCTGTTTCTAGCATTCGATCATATAATATGAACCCATGTCCATCACAGAGTGTCCTTACTTTACTGCAGTGCATTACATGCCATGCAATACACAGTTTATCAAACAAATGCTGTTATTACTTGTTCAAGTATGAAACATAGGCTCATAGGATCATAGCATCATAGGAAGTTACTAGGCTATTGGCCCTGAGGCTCTTACAAACCTAGCCAAGAACTTAGCCCATGGTCCGACAAGTCAGCACCCAATGCCCCTGTCCAGACAGACATCATTATGAGTAAAAAAAGCAAATGTACAAAAGCAGTATACACACACACACACACACACATATATATATATATATATATATATATATATATATATATATATATATATATATATATATATATATCATGTCATTGTTGCATGCCATGCTTGTCTTGATATGTCATGTGTCCACCTTCAGAAATGATTGCTACACTATGCTGAAAGTGACAATGATAATATAACATTTTGATTGGGGACTGTGATATAAAACATTTGACATATGCCATACAACATTGTTATGCAGACATTCTAACAGAAAAACAGATTTAAAAGCTAAAAAAGCACTGTCAATGCCAGGAACTGCTTTATAGAAACTTTTATTCCATGAACAATTACAGATTGAGCGCTTTCATCCCCTCCTGGGGATTTCAGAATCTGATGAAATCCCCAGGAGGGGATGAAAGCGCTCAATCTGTAATTGTTCGTGGAATAAAAGTTTCTATAAAGCAGTTCCTGGCATTGACAGTGCTTTTTTAGCTTTTATTTGTGGACTTTGCACTGTTGGGGTTTTTGGACATTCATTTTACTAGAAAAACAGATTTGCCATGGTCCATTATTTGTACATGATAGCATTAAGTTGAGGTATCCATAGCAGAATTAAGATCAAATGTAACTGAGGTCTATGTGTAACTAAGGTGTCATTTGGACATTTCATGAATAACAGATGTTTCTTAACAGTATCTAGTAAGAAGAAGAAGAAACAGCAGAAACTTTAATACCTATATGCAAATGAGATGAGCAATGCAACATGGCCTGCTTATAACTCAAATGTGAAATTTTACATTAACATGAAGTCAGTGATTATTTCAGCATTATGGGTGGTTTTGCATTATTATTAGTCTGCCTGGTTGTACAAGCAAAAGTTGCTTTTTAACAATGTTTTGCTTGTTTCTTGGTAAAGCACTCTTTATGGTTAGAGCACATACCTCTTTCCTTCCACTGTGCACCCACTCGATACATAGGGCCTGATTCCTGACTCTCCTCTTCATCAGCAAAAAGGAGAAAAGAAGTATTACTCGCATGGAAGGATTCTGTCAGTTGAATACATATTGTTTGCGATGTAAAAATTTACTGTGAAGAATACTGAGCATCACATGTTGTATAGCCTTCACGTGACATATTAGTTCACATTTTGCACATTCAGTTATTGCTGTGCTTCACACATAAGGAGTAATGTATACAAACTGGAGGAACAGAGCTTTGAATTTAGAAGTCTCATCTGTACTCGCAGTCCAATCTGGACACCTAATTGCCTAGCTAATCTATCTTGGCTGTAATTACATGAATTTATGTAGGTTAAATAACCAACATAGATGACTATGTTGGAAAAACTGAAAAATATGGAATTTTGACCATAAATATCAAGACCAGTAAAATTAAAGGCCAACTTTAAATGTGTTCTGTGCATTTGAAATGCAACACCATGCAATCCTGACTGCATGTCATCACACTGGTCACAGCGCTAACCAAAAGCTGTAACAATGCAGAGTTCAGAGTTCAGGCATTACGACAGAATCTGTGTATGCACTTGACAGAAATATATAGACAGAAAGACACGTTCGTCACAGTTGGAACATACATACATACATTACCATTTAATTTATTTAGAAGGGCAGTTAATGTTAAAATCCAGTTGATTATATTGTGCCATTAGACATGTACAGCTTAATATATATATATATATATATATATATATATATATATATATATATATATATATATATATATGTATTGGCAATGAGATATATACCCATAGTGACAGAACTGGGAAGTTTCCAGAATCTTTGTGGATAATGGAGATATTGGTAGTTATCTGAGAAGTTAGTGCTATAGGTGTTAATTCACCTTCTTCATACTTGATGTTTTTTTAAAAAGCTATACTTGAACAAGCAAATATCTGCCATATCTGTACTTAATTAATCATTACTGAAATATCAAAATAATATCAATGATTCGAACCCACATTTATCTCTGAAACATTCATATTGGACTGTAGCTTAATGGGTTAAACTAGATGTTAGAAAAATCACCCCATTATACAGAATTACTAAGGAATGTTTCTAGACTCTAGTAGGTAACTGAGACATGCGTAGTCTTCCAAGACCTATATGCTAAAGGTGTTTATGCACCACATAATAACTAGATGTATAAAAAGCTATATTGCATATCAGAACAAGCAGTTACCTCACAGATCTGCTCAAGTGTATAATTATCAAAATGAAATACAAATACTCCACACCAGGATTTGAACCCAGATGAATCCATGAGACATTCACATTGAACTCCTCCTCAAAACCGAGGTGGAATCCTTCAAAGCCCCCTGTGGAAAATACGGCCCAGACCGCAGAATCCTTTATAAACGCATTCTATGAACACCTTCAGGAATGCATGGATCGTGCAATCCCAAATAAAACCAAGACCCAATCCTCCAAAGGCAGACGTCCTGTCTGGTGGACCCCAGCCATAAACAAACTATACAATAGAAGGAGGAAGCTACTACATGATAGAGCAAAATCCCAAAAAGGGAAGGCATCTCTGATCAGTATTAGCAAAAAACTATGGGCACTCATAAAATCGTCTAAGGCCAGCTTCGAGAGAAAAATTGCACAGGACACTAAGGATAATCACAAGGCTTTCTTTAGTTATGTTAGGAACCTGGGTGGGAATTCCCAGGTATGCTCAGAATTAGTCCAAAATGACAAAAAATACACCGAACCCACAGACATTGCCAACATCCTAGCTGACAGGTTCAACGCAAACTCCCCCCCCCCACTAAAAGGGCAAATATTTATCCCAGCAGAGTGCTGCCCCCCTGACATCTCAGATGCTCAGGTAAGAGCTGCCCTCTCCAAAACAAAAAACACAGCATCAATGGGACCAGACGGTGTCCCGGGATGTCTTACATGAACTCCAAGAAGAGCTAAACCCAAACATAAAACTACTGTTCAGTCTCAGCCTTACTACAGGATATGTACCCAAAGAGTGGCGTACAGCAACAGTGGTCCCTCTCCACAAAGGTGGTGCCTTAATGGATCCTGGAAACTATCTCCCCATAAGCCTGATTAGCTTGGTCTGCAAAGCTATGGAAAGGATCATCATGGACCTCATAAATAAAGATATTGGGGACCTACAGACACTGGATCCTACCCAGTTCGGCTTTGTTAAGGGCAGATCCTGCCTCTTAAACCTGGTTGATTTCTTTGAAACAGTCACCAAGGCCATTGACGAGGGGAAGGTGGTCCACACAGCCTACCTGGACCTCGCAAAAGCCTTCGATACAATACCCCACTCGGGTATTATAAATAAGCTCACCAGCTTAAATATAAACCCCTATGTCACTAGATGGGTTGCAAACTGGCTCAAGGACAGAACCCACATGGTTAGAATTGCTGGAGCCATGTCAGACTCCAAACCAGTTACAAGTGGCGTCCCACAAGGCTCAGTCCTGGGACCTCTCTTGTTCGGTATATATTTCTCGGAGGTACAGGCCAAGACGGAAGGACTGTGGCTGACTAAGTTCGCAGATGACTGCAAACTGGGCACCATAATCAACTATCCAGCCGACACAACCATCCTCCAAAAGAGCCTCATAGAAATAGACAACTGGTGCCAGAGCCATGGCCTCAAGCTAAACGCCAAAAAGTGTATAGTCATCCCCTTTGGCAAAAACAAAGTGCCCACAAATTACCACATAGGTGGTAATCCATTAAGTACAGGAGAAGTAATTAGGGACCTGGGGACCCAAGTTGATAGCCATCTCTCATTTGACAACCACGTGGCCAAAGTGGTTAGAAAAACATTTTATATAGCCCACCTAATCATGAAGGGATTCACATCTAGATCAGTGGAGGTCATCGTGCCTCTTTACTCATCCCTCATAAGGCCCATAATTGAGTACAATGCCCTTTTTGGGATGTACCTTACCAGACACCTGCAGCAACTGGAAAGACCCCAAAAGTACCTCACCAAGAGGATCATAGGGCTCAAACAGATGCCATATGCTGCCCGGTTAAAGAAACTCCAGCTCTACTCAGTGGCATACCGCCTGCTCAGAGGCGGTCTGTGCCTAACGTATAAAGCCATGTCCAACCCAGAATTAATGGACATGCTGCACCTCAGAAAATCCAAATCCCATCGAGCTATGCGCTCAAGAGACTTGAACCTCAGCACTGAAATAAATAGGACATGCTGGAGGGACAGATTCATAACCCAGAGGCTCCCTTCACTCTGGAATAAAATCCCAGTCCAGGTTAGGCAGAGTCCCTCATTGACTCTCTTCAAGAGGAATCTTGATGAGTGGATGGGAGATCGTAGGTTTACCCCGGGTATCACTTCTGTGTCACTGTTAGACAGAGGCACAGTATACTAACCTCGAAAAAGGGCATAGCAAAATTAATTTAAAATGGGTGGTGAAAGCCAAACACACTCTGGCTAGGCTTATAAATGCCCTAGGGCAGATAGCCTAGTATGAACCTATGAACCTATGAACTAGAGCTTAACAGGTTTTGCTATGAGACAGCACAATGCCTTCCTGCATACAGCATTATTTCTTTGGTATAACAAAGGAGTATGTCATATAGAAGTACTATGTCTCAGTGTTTAACCATTTTATGACATAGAGACTAATAATGTATGTCTGTATTACTCAGTATTCATGAAAATAGAAGTATACCATGTAATGCTTCTCGAACCATTGCAGATCACAGAGAAATGCATAGTCATCCGAGGTCTAAGCTCTGTAGGCATCAGTGAAACATGGCCATTGTACATATTTAGAAAAGAGGTACTGTATAGTTGCCAAGAAAAGAGAGGACTTAAATTGCGTATGTTCAATATTAACTACATAAACACTGATATTTACAAAATATCTTGCAGTGGGTTTTGAACTCAAACATAGGAGATCATCACTCATTAGGATTCACTGCTTAATCATTTAAGCTAAATGACATAATTCTTCCTTCATGCTTATTATGGGAATATTTACAGCATATCTTACACAGCTGTAAGTGGACAATGTTATGTACATTAGCATTATTTTATCAGTACAGACACCCATGAAATTAAATTTAAACAGTCCCATAAATCCATACAGCTGTGAAATACATTTGTTATGCTGTATGTGATAAGGTATGGATTATGAAAGTTACCGTAGGCATCAGCAGGCTGGTGTCACACCTCTGCCTTCCTCAAGTGAAGATCCCCAGTGTCCCTCTGATGCAAGTCATTGTATCGGTAATAGACTTGCATGTCATTCCAGAAAATTCCAGCCAATTTGCAGTATTCCTTTACAATCTGGTTCCAATACTCTATCATAGCAAAGCTCCTCAAGCATGCTCGCATCCTCTGTTGATGTCCAGCATAGGCAGTGACCATCTGGGTGATGTCCTCCTCAGTCCAGTTCAGCACCTGGACATGTTGAAGCCTCTTCTCATTGACATCTTCACTGTTGAAGGTAAAAGTCTTCCAAAAAATGCCTTCTGATGAATGCTGAGGTCCCACTCAGTTTGCAGGTAGCAATGGCATGACCAGTAGATGTATCCAAATCATATTTTGAAATTTGTGCATATAAGATGGCATCAGACTATTTGAGTGTATCTGCCATGTATCACAGATAGTCCCATTTAATGATACCTATTGGGTAGTTGTGCAGAGTACCTTCCTTTTACCCCAAACCATTGGTTAATGCACCAGATTTCTAGAAGTTACATGGATGTGCACAAATGGGATTCCAAAACATTGAATGCTGAAGCTCATTAATTATGTATGGTGCAAATGGTACCTAAAAGTGCACATAGAGACACTCACTGTAAGGTATAACGGAATTACAGCTATCTTCAAAAGTAAGCTATCACATGATAGCATTGTTATGGAGAATACACTTCTGTCATTACATATCTATATTATAATTAATGATTATAATTCAAATTATACATGTTGACAGTTCTTTTATGGTCAAACATGTCTGTCACACAAACTGGCTGTGACACAATGGGTGGTTGTAGGATTGAACAATATGCATGCAGATGTGTATATGGCTAGAAGCAAACAGACCTGTGAAAAGTGGACGAAAACAGCATAACATTATATCAGTAGTAAATTCTGGTTCACATTGACTGTATCTGGTAGGCAAAAAAAAAAAAAGGAATTTCAAGAGTTTTTGTAAGGTGTATGTTAATAGTTTGGGATGCTCTCTGATGCTTACTAATACATGTACTATAAAAGCAGCTATAATAAAAAGATATCCATAGTTCATGGTGATTAGCCTGTACTGTCTTGTGTTATGCTTATGGAGAATGATGACTTTCAAGAGATTCTGTAAGTTGCATGTTTACTGCAGAGTTAAAGTGTACTGTCTGATGCTTAGTAATATAGCAGTAGTTATTAGTACTACAAACAATGTGAGGATGACTTTGACTGTTTACTGTGTTGACATTTAAGGTAATGTGTTTGTGACATAAGGGATGTGTTTATCCTTTAGTTGTTATAATATCCTCTCAGTGGATTCAAATCCCACATATAGCCTATACAGATAATGTAATGGATTGTTACATGTGATGATGATGTCACATATCTTACATATTTAGACATTGTTTTGTATCTATTATATTCTTTAATACATAGCAGTAGTATATATGATAAAGGATTATTTTGCATAACTTGCATTGGTAAGGAAAGCAGATAACGTAAATTGACAAATACTTACAACATCATCATGCCAGTTGTCAGCCTTCATAAAATTTATAAGATGTGCATATAAGAATGTCTTCCAGATGTCATACTGAATTAGGTATGACAATTTTTCTCAACATGAGAATGAAATTTTAATCAAGGTTCTGCCCCAGCATGGAAGTAGCCTCCTTGGATGGATGGGAAATACAGTGTGGAGGAATGAGGTTTGAACATGACTGACAAACATGATCAGTGCTGTAGGTGGTCACACTCGATTGTGTAACTCCTGTCATCAGTGTTGCTTGGGCATGATCTTCTGTGCAGCTAACCAAATATAATGCTATGAGAGTGCTAGAAAATGCCATAAGACGTGGGCCACCACTGACTCCCCTAGATGAGATCACAGTGTTCCTAGCATCACATCATACCACCAGGCATGATCATCATATACCTGATGGAAGTATCGAAGCCGGTATTCCAGGATATACGTGTAAGTCATATATTTCAAATCTTTGCAGCATATAGCATAGCTCTTTACCGCTATGTCCAAATTATTAATGTATTGCCATATTTTTTTTTTGTTCAGCAGCACAGTAGCTTCAGGAAAGGAATCACACACTGGATGTGGATTCCTGATGTGTTATTGCATATTGTGTTAACAATGCAGAACATACCTAAGACTTCAAGCAACATGTGTGATATTTGTCTTTTTCAATTGCATAGGTCCATCAACATCTGCACAGCAGCAACCCATGTCACATAAGTGTCTCCATATACTGTTATTGTGATCCACAGCTTTCTGTGCCTCTGTCATACATCATGACAGTGGATTATCCCCACCAGTGGCAGATCCAGGAATTTACAGAAGGGGTGCAGTCTGAAAGGTTGGCCAGTGAAAAAGGGTTGGAAAGTAAAACATTGGGAATCAGGGGGCTGTTGACAGACCACTTTGAAATGCTCTGACAGCATGTATCGAAAGGACATCTGTGTATTATTTGCTCTTTGAGCCAGGTTGCTTTGAGATGGACTTTTGTGCACTTTCTTGCTATTACTTCACCCCTGGTTGGCAATGCTGGGATTCAAACCACATCGTTGCCAGACATTTTAACATCACAGTTGGTGGCATCCTGCCAATTATAGTTCACACTGGAGGCAGTGTTGTTGTCCTCTTGACATACTAATGGCAGTGATGCCATTCCCTTCTCACAATGAGTATGGGCACTCAAGCTGTTCACCCTTTACTGTCTACCTACATTATGGGCTTTTTGTTGCAGATGCATAAGGCAGAATTATAGTGAAAAGTGCCTCCCTTCCAAGTATATAAATCAGCAACTGATATTCATTTTTTTTCTCTTCCAGACTGCTGGTGTCCAGAGAGTTAATTGAAATTGGAACAGTGGCACTGTAGGTAACACTGTATATGGAAACTCTACTGCTGCTCCATTGGTCTGCAAGCCTCCCCTACACACACACACACACACACACACACACACACACACACACACACACACACACACACACACACACACACACAGACAAAAGTTTGGAAGTCCTGATGTTCTAGATTTAGTTGCCTGGATTACACAATCACTCTTACTGAAAAGAAGGAATCAAATACTATAGAGGTTTGGATGGCTGATTGAGCATTTTTGTATCTTTATTCCACTCGTCTGTAGCTTTTCTTACTGTGCAGCTTTAGGTGCTGCAGACACTAGTTGTGTGGATTATGATGTTTGCCTTCATGCCAAGCAACTGAGATGCTGCATATATGTGAAATACAAGATCATCCTGATGTAATATGCAGGACTGTTAAATGTGTGCATGTGCTATGAACAGTGCAATATGCCATCTGCACAATTGGTTGGCATATCAAGATGAACACCTCAATATAACATGCAAGTCTGTCAAATGCATGTGGTACACTCACTGTAGTATCCCATTCACACAATTATCTGGCAGCACTCCCATGTTTAATGTCATGTAGTGTGTCCCACAAATTTGCAATAATAATTACAGCTGTACCAGACAAACACATTACTTTTTTTGCACTGTGTTTCAGTCAGCGTGTTACTTTGCTTACTTTCCTAAAGCTCACGGAGGTAGTCTTTAGCATACCTCATCAGTTATCTTACAGTGTAATTACTTAACTGTTACTAACTCAGTTGAACAAGTCTTCACTGTATAATGTCCACAAATGTATTTATATTAAATGAAGAGCCTCTGGTGTCCAAATACCTTGACATAAATAATATCAAACAAACAGCATCTGGAAATAGAGTCAAAGGTATATACTAGGCTAATAACTAGGGAATTTATAAGCCTAGCTGTCTAGTCCAGTCCAATCCAGTTGTGCCCCCAAGTATCATGTGCATTTATCAAGAGGGTGTATGTTAGGAAGTTTCTACAGGCTATGTGGTGGGGTATATTAGTTTGCACATCACTGCCTACCTCTGTCTATCAGAGACATAGGGGCAGACCAGAATTCCAGGATTGAATTTCTAATTTCCCATCCACTGGTCTACATCTTTGCTTTTTTTCAATTAGGCAGACATATAGAAAATGATACAGGATATACATTAAATCAGTTGAAGTGTCAGTAAAATGAATACACTAGCAAGAAGAAGCAAATCCTCAAATAAGTCATGCATAATAAAACAAAATAACTGCACACAGAAAACATTGTAGAAGCAGCAAATCTGAATACCCATAATACACTTAGAAAAAAATGACTGCCTGAAAACAGACCTCATCTGGCAATTTCAAATATATGTCTAAGTTATGCTCTTACCAATGTTAAGTTAAAGGAAATTATTTTATATGATAAATTTGCAAATTACCCAACATGCAATTAAAAAGACCAGGGAAAGTTTTCTGTGTACAGGAGTCTTAAGGTGGATACAGCCACAAGACTTTCATACTTAGCAACTTCTTTGCTCATAATGTGTGGACAAAAACAAAACTAATGGGGGGAGGCCAAAGGCAAAGAATTAGGATCAATTTTCAAATATTAATTATAATTTGCATGACAAATTACAAGAACAGCAGGTTTTGCATCAGCATGCATTTTTTTTAACAATAAGAAGCATGAAACTGTAACGTCTGACATTACAGACTGAATGCCTGTAATCACCAGTGATTTACCAGAAGAGCAGAATTTTACAAGAAACAAGACAAATGATATGAGACAAAATCATGGCCATTCAGCAAAATCTGGTGAACTTAATACTACATGTAAAGTTGGTGGTGTGAAAAACCAAAGCTGTATATTATATAATAAGATGTAAAGGGAGTAAAATGTGTCAGCACAAAGGCTAGACTCTGAACTGTTAATGAGCTACTTTCTGTAACCAAGGGTACATGAATTCATTCCTTCTACCTCAAATTCCCCTGCCTTTTGAATATGAGCAAATCACTTACCCAAACCATTCTCCTAGATATCCCTGAAAAAGTATAATTATGTTCGGCAGGCTTGCCTGATTAACAAATATATAAAAAGTACAATTTTAAATCAGAATAATATTAGTGCTATGGCAAATCAGAAACATGTTCTCATGTTATACATTATAAAACTAATACAAACTGCATACTGCATATATTGTAAAATCAGCAAATCAAAATGATCAAACTATACTTGGAAACAAATTAATTGACTCAAAAATTGCTTTCCATTGTGCTGTTACTCACATAACATGTTATGGGAAATTGATTTCCTTTGCTAGATTTACCCACAAGAAATTAGAAAGACTGAAAAGATTTAGAGGTAGAAGAATCCCATCCTGTATGGGTACAAATCAAGCCCCTTGGTGAACAAAATAACCAGTACAGGTTACCTAACAAGTCTACACCAGAGACCACAGCTGGCATTGGAAAAGCTGACTTCCTGAATTTAAAAATTCAAGAAGCAAGGTTGAACAATAAACCAACAACTATTCCTGGCAAACAATCACTCATATACAAAGTGAACACAAAATAAGTCAAGTTTCACGCTTTACATGTAAAATCCATGCCTCAAATGCACTGTCACAAGTATAAAAAAAAGAGAATATTGCATATTTTTATTCTGTAATATGTCACAAATAGGCACCTAGTTAGTTTGTCAGTTGTGTCAGTCAAGGAGAAAACTTTCCCTGCATGATTTCTGTAACTATTTTTTTTTCTAGATAACTATATAAACATATTTTTAGAAAGAAACCAGACAACTCGAATTTTCTTTTAAGTTGTGTATGCAATTCACATTTTATGTGGTTACCTGGCAAAATCTGAAATAGTTCAATAAAGGCACTTACACTTTATTAATTGGTTAACTAGATGATATCTTGTACCTAGCAAATTAAATCCATAAAACTTCCCATTAGCTGCAGAGTTCCTCTGTTTCCTGACTTACTGCACTTTTAGAACTGCTTGGAAAAAAATACAGGAAATTCCTGGATCATTTTTTCTGAGTAAAATAAAAAATGCAAAAGTAATGTGTGCGCACTTCATCATAAAACGAAATGCTTTCCTAACTCTTCATGCATGTTTCTTTATTTGGGCTAGAAAGAGAAGTGAAAGGTTGGGCTGAATAGCTATGGAAAAACAAAACAAATGTGTAGGCGATTTCACTTAGCATTAGGCGTGACCACACTTGTAAATAACCACAAATTTAAAAACGGCTATCACTACCACATTTAAAAGTGCAGCAAATAAAAAAGTGGGACTTTAAGGTGCAGTAATGCATTTTTATATACAAGAAACGATTCAGACAGTTAAAAATGATGAGAGTATAGAAACTGTAGTAGTGAACCAATAGCTTTAAGTACCTCTGTCTTCCTGACTCTGCATCTCATTTAGACACGTTCCTCTTCTTGAGTGCTTTCTCAGTCAGGATGGGAGATGCAGCTGGAAGAGCCACTCAGGATCTTAGGATGATCAGATCACCTGACTATCTCATCCAGTTGCATCTTCCATTGGGATTGCAACACAAACAGCGAACATAAATTACATACAATCAAATAAAATATCTGTCAGTTGAAATGGGAAAACATACTGCTAAAAGTGGTGTGCTTTCAACTGTGCATTACTTTGGCAGTACATTTTCTGATTTTAGTCGAGACACTTACAATATATTTTTTTGCTTACTCAAGGTTGTAAAACTGGTTCTCAAAAAAAGGGGGGGCACGCACCCCTGCACCAAAGCCTAAATCTGCCACTTCTCACATATTGATATTGCTATTGTAAATTGCAGGTATATAATTGCAAGACATGGTCCATGAAGATGCAACTACAGACACACCAGGTATGGTTGTCCACATTGTTTATAGGGTACAATAAATTTGAGCACAACTGTGATGAGTGATATTCATGGTGCTTTTTTCCATACACAGAGACATCTGGACAACAAGATCACCTTTTGTCATATAAGCATCTACAAATCATGTTAGGCTGTACTGTAGTTATCCTCTGCCTCTGCCTGCTGCAGGCATGACTATGGAGCGTTCCCACATGTTAACATCTGTGTGCCATGTCAAACTGCAGGATTACACTAAGACAGATGATACACTCCCCAAACAGAGATGACATAAATGGTAACACATTATATATGTTTTATACATATCAGTAACAATGATCATGCCTGCACACTTCATGGCTGCTGTGCTCTTCTTCATCTTCTTCATCTGCCTAGGAAAACAGCAATCTTCAAATCAGCCTCAACCAAACAGCATGTGTCGATAGTATCTTGTGTGTGTTTTACCTCTGCTGGAATGTGAAATGATGGCCATTATTTGCTTACTGATCATCTATTGGTGTATATGTCCCCATGACAATTTCAGTTTGAGATTCACTTCTGGCAGTGGAGTTCAACCAGGACATGTCAAGTTATGTTTTACTATTTTTTATTCCCAACTGTTGGCTGTGTGCAATATGTAGCATACATGAAATCTCTCTCTGTTATACAGGGTCAATGAACCTCACCCAGGCACAATGTCCTGGTAAGTCCAAATTCCTATTAACATTGTAGTCATATAGTTGTTCCATATGTCATTTGTGCATGTAAATAACCTGTGTCATCTGTCTCTTCATATAGCTTATCCGCTACCTGCCTCCTTCAATGGCTCATCCACTGATCCTGATTCGGGATCAGATGTGCCTTACTGTGATAGCACAGCCTGTGGCACACAGGCCACAGATTTTAGTTTATTGTCCAGCCCAGAAGTGGACAGCCATGTGGATCAGGCTGTTGACTCAGATGTTGAGGACAATGTGGCTGGACATTCTGATGATGTGGTAACAGCAGTTGCCAGACATGATCATGTGTGTGTGTGAGCGCGCGTGCGTGCGTGTGTGTGTGTGTGTGTGTGTGTGTGTGTGTGTGTGTGAGATCTATTATTTGCATCCTCTGCAGGGTTGTATGGGGCTCTATATGACATCATTAGCCATGGCTGTAATAGATAACCGCAGTCACATGTTGGTGGGAAGGAGATGACATATATATCGTCATCATGTGTACTGTTGGCAGGTTTGGATTTGGTTTAAAGTATAGCTGTATTTCTGTACTTACCAAGTAGTAGTCCATTTTGGTATTTCACCATTTTGGAATGCAGACCTCAGACCACTTTCTCAACATACATGTACACTCCTAGGATGTGTCACCATTATATTTGTTATGATGCCATCTGCTGTGCACACCCCCTGCCAATTAAGCAATGGCCACCCATTTCTATTTATGTAAATTTCTGCTTCAGGTAATGCAAGGAGTTTTGATAGGAATGTGGATGCAGTCTATTGCACCTAGTACAAGGAGAAAGCTGGCAATGGCATAGAAATGGTGCATGTCATTCCTGTGTTCTATGACTGTTGATGGAAAGTGGATGTACTCCTCTGTGTTGATGCACATTGCTGCCAGGAATTGAAAGAAGGTGCAACTGGAAGCTGCCTGAGACATTCTTACTGCCTCTCCCATATGCCATTGAAATGTCCCTGATGCTGGAATACCTAGGCTCAGTCATACTTTGATTTTAACAGGTGTGGGGTTACCTTGCAAGGTACATTCATATGTGTGGATCACATGTGTTGCACACAGCCTATACCTACTGTCTATCTAATCTGTACCTGCCAATTATTTCTTGACTACACAGTTGGCTTAGATGTAGCCTGGCTCAGTGCCTAGCTGGCTGCCTTCTAGGATGCACTGTCAGATCTTCCTCTGAGGCTATCAGCACCCCAGTCTGCTATAATGCATTACATACCAGGTGCAATTCTCTTATGCTAATAGATGTAACCTCCAATGAATGCTTTCAAAAATTGTCGGCGGAGCACTTTGTCACATTTAATTTGCATTGGGTGCTCTTGCTGTGTTTTGGAATCTGGTGGGTGTGTGCAGATTTTATAATTATCTTATGCTAAACAGAGGCTTGCTTTAGTGTACTTTAAGGAATCACCTTTACTGTTACGGTGCTGAAGTCTTCCTTTGGCACCTGCACTGTCTGCAACTTTCTTTTGGAATCCATTCCATTATCTTCTTTATTTACTTTAAAAATCTCATAAGGGTTTTCTTTTATTTCTGCTATAAAGACCATTAATATTAATTGCTGTAATGTTTAAATTTATCATATTTTAAATATTTAAACATTATTTTGTGCTGTAATAAGCTGGACATTCACCTACATATATCATATATTGATACATGTAGGGAGTTTTCTATTACTTTTAGCATTATATTTCTGTTTACATCTTCCTTTGTACACAAAGATATTACTAATAAAAAATAAAAACAAATTCACATAATCTTGAACCTAAACTATACACATCCATATACCTATTATTCATGGATACCACCATTCCCAATTTATCTGTGGTACAAGGTAAATATCTAAAGCTAACCTTCAAACTAAATTTCCTTAACAAACCATTAACTAAGCTACTATAACAAACATTAACTATTGCAGTTAATCCATAAATCTTTGAGAAACAATGTTATCCAGAGAGACATAAATTCCATAACTTGGTAAAATTTTCTTATGCTAAAATTAGTGTTGTCCCACATGAATCATTAATAAACTCTTTAATGATATAAAGTTACCTTGAACTTTCCTTGCATAATAAACTTGTATTACCCCTTGTGTGATATTTTTACTTGTAGTGATGTCCTTTCAATACAGTAAGTGATATTTTTTACTTATAGTGATGTCCTTTCTCTACAGTAGATGTGCAGTTAACTACTTATATAACCTTACATCTTTTTATTGTAGATACTTCCAAAGTCAAACGATTACTTTTCTCTGTCTCTTTATTTTCTATATTATTAAGGGAAATCCAAACACACATAGATGAGTTTCCTACATATTAATAATTAGCATATTTAACATTGCATAAAATTAAAGATATTTGAGATAAAAACATTTGCAATAAATTTCATTTCTGTAACTGATATCTCAATATATAATTATGAAAAGAGATAAATGATTACTTTCTCCACTATTAATCTCTACTTGAATGTTAGAAATAAAATTATAAAGATAATCAGATGAACTATACGATAAACCCATAACATTTTCTCTTTGTAAACTTTCAACTAGTTTCAAAATCATTTTTTTAAGATAAGAGTTCACCTACAAGGAAATTATTCAAATTCAAAATGAAATTCTTAGAGTAAATTAAAATGCCACTAAGATATGATATAATAATTCTCATTAAGAAGCCACTAATCTATTTACCATTATTTTAACAAACTTCATATGAAGTATCTCATGATTAAGTATGGTTCCCCAAAAAAGTTATTATGTTATTATATTATATACATTTCCTTACTCTCTATAGCTATTAAAGAAGAGCGTCATCATGAATTAATATTTTGTTAGGTAACATATATAACATAATAAACATTGGATATGTTTAAATGTAGAGTAAAGATTAATATATTGCCAAGCACATTAAAAATAGATTTGAAAACTTACTACTCAAAAGAAAACGTTTTTCAAATGTAAAATATAAGCATAAGCAATGCATTAGTAAAACAATTTATAAAACTAGTAAAGCTAGTCCTATAACTAAAAACAAAATTTTAACCACTATATTAAATTGCAAGTGCAACTTCCTATAAAGGAGAAATATGATATTTAGTTAATTTTCTTAAAAAAATGTACAGACAGTAGGCTTGTAATATTATACACAATACTTACAAAGAAATTTATTAATATTCAAACTAATGTAATAAGGAGGGTTTATTCTTGCTTTTTCTTTTTTTTAAAAACAAGTTTATTAGTTTTAACATACAAAATAAATATTATAACAATCTTATGCAAGCAGTTAACATATAAACAGTTATAACATTTGATAAAACAACTAAAGTATTTACAAAGACATCCACTCTAAATCAAATCAAGTAATTAAACTGTAACATCTTACTAATGAAACTAAGACTGTTTTAACAAGTTTTGTAAGGTATCCCATATATTATAGTAAGATGTTTTCCTAATGGTTCTTGACTTTATTGTCATTAGTTCCATATGACACACTTCAATCATAACATTTTTAAATTCATTAAATGAAGGAGAAGTATCTGAAATCCAGTTTCTGGTTATTATTTTTCTAGCCACTGCTAGAATTGACCATAATAAAGGAAGTTTAATTTTTTTAACACATTTAGGAACAGGGGTGTTAAATAATATAAGTGATTTAGAGATTATGAAATTATCTGTGAAAAGAGCCTGCAAAAAATCATTAATTAACATCCAATATTCCTTCAGTTTTATACAATCGTAAAACATATGTGCCCAATCAGCATTTATTTCTACAGTACATCTCTTACATATGTTGTCTTTTTTGTTTATTTTATTTATCATTAAGGGTGTATAGAAAGATCTATGTAAAAATTTCCAGGTAAAAAGTCTCCAATTAATAGAACAAGTAGTTTTATAAGCAGATTCCAATATATATTGTTTATCTTGTTGTTTTAGTAATTCACCATTAATGGAATTGAAATAATTCCAGTAATTATCTGAACTATAATAGGTTTCATCTCTAATAATTTTATGTATGTGTGAGAGTCTACCTTTATCAGAAACCCTATGTTGTAAATTTAATATCAAGTAGTCAATCAGTATTGGAACAGATTATTTAACTGTTAAAGACATTAAATCAAGTTTGTTAGCAAGATGTCAGAAAGTTTGAATCTCTAACCAACATGTTTCTCTCAAATCAAATTCTTGCTTTAAGAAGTCTAATTTTTTTACTTTATTGTCAGACAGTATCTGATACCAATACTTTAAATTATTCTCTGTGACTAGAAGAGTTCTTTCAGAGGTGGATGATAATAGAATACCTTGTGTATACATTATAGGAAATAAGATAAAATTCCATTCCTTATACTTAGGATGCATATATATAAAATTACGATATCTAATAATAATATTTAATGGGTAACTAGCTATATATTTTGGTGTAATAGATGAGGTACAAAACTCTTTTAGTAACCATAACATGGGATTGTTTATAATAGTATTTTTGTGTATTAACGATATTTTTGTGAAGTGCATGCTAATTAATTCCCAATATTCCTTCAATTTTGCAACATATGACTGATCTATTAGTAATGTTATAACTTTTATAATAGAAGAGATAACATATAAATTAAAGTCTGGAAATGATATGCCCCCTTGAGACCAACTATTAGTATGTTTCTTTAATGCAATCCTAGGTCTATTAGGTGCCCATAAATAATTTAACATTTGTGAATTTAATTTTTTTAATAATTATTTTTTGTAGGTGGGAGTATTATTGATTGTATTATGTATAATATCTTCGGGAATATTATCATTTTAATAATTGTGAGTCTTTCTTCCATGGTAAAAAACAGATTGTTCCAGCTATTGAAATGATTTTGTATATTATGAAGGCAATTACTATAATTATGATGTATAATGGATTTAATATCTTTAGTTAATATTATGCCTAAATAAGTTATTTGACCTGAATTGGGTATGTATTTGAGAAAATCATTAGTGAGAACATTTTTCCTGTGTATATTGGTAATATTTTAGTTTTTTCTTCATTAAATATCAAACCAGAAATATTCTTGAGATCTGTCATCTTATCAAATAATGACTGCATAGAAGAATTTGTTCCTGCTGATGTAATTAAAACATCATCTGCAAAAAGTTGGATTTTAGATATTGTATTTTCGTCTATATCAAATCCATCTATATCATTGCTGTTTCTAATCAAATTAGCCCAAGGCTCCATTATTAAAGTAAATAATAATGGTGAAAGTGGATACCCTTGTTTTGTACCTTTTAATATGGGTATTTTTTGTGAGACATATGTTCCAATTTTAATGTATGCCAACGCTCCTTTATATAGATGTGCAATTAAATCCACAAATGTATCAGAGAAATTTGTACACTTCAATAAGATAAACAAATAGTCCCAACTTACTGAGTCAAATGCTGAACTTATATCAAGGCTGATGAGTGTCAAATCTTTCTTTTTTCTGTTTGCATAATCAATCAGAGTTAAAGTTCTCCTTATATTATCAAACGTATTTCTATTTGTAATAAAGCCTGTCTGATCTATATCTATTATACTTGGAATGATTGTCTTTAATCTGTCAGCAAATATATTCATGAACATTTTGTAGTCAACATTAAGTAATGAAATAGGTCTATATGAAGTGCATCTAGTTGGATCTTTATTGGGTTTCAAAATTGGTGAAATAAATGTGTATTGCCAGGATGGGGGAATTGACAAATCATTTGAGCTGAAATGAAAACCTTATGTATTAATGAATAGGTACTCTTAGGAAGGATTTTATAAATCTCAGGACTAATACCATCATTACCTGGTGCTTTGTTTGATTTAAGTTTATTTATTTGTGTGATAACCTCTGGATATGAAATATTTTTATCTATTAATCTAGTCTGTTGTTTATTAAGTTTTTTGTTCATGTTTGTAATTATAAAGTTCTTTATTTTGTCTCTAGATTCCATATTAATGTTATTATGGTTAATGTTATGAAAGTGATTTCTAAATTCATCTAATATTTCTGGTAAACTAGAGACATTCTTCTTTTTCCTTGGAGAGAAAATTTCTTTGATGTGATTTTGTTTATTCAGCCTTTTCGTTTTATTTTTAAGTCTATGTAAGTATTTGGGACTTATTGAGTAAGACAAAAATTTATATTTCTCTAATGTTATTTTGACTTTGTGACTTAAAATTTCTTTGTATTTCTCATTTAATTTATTTATTTCCTCAATTACTTTTTTGTCCATAATATTTTCCTTATTATTATGTTTATATGAGTCTAATTTGTTTTGAATGTCTATTAATTCCCTGTCCCAAGATTTCCTTTCCATCTGATACTTTGTCCATATAAATAAGATTTTAGAGCATCCCAAATGTAAATAATGGAGACGTCAGGTGTAGTGTTTAAGTCTAAGAAATGTTGTACCTCTGTAAGTATATAATCTTTATAATCTTTTAGTTGAGTTAGGTATGCTGGTATTCTTTTGATCTGAACATTATACGTAATATTTACCGTAAATTCAAAGACAATTGAATTATTATCTGATATAGGGCATGAAATTATCTTAGAATTAGTTAGGTCTGTTACCAGTTGGTTAGAAATAAAGACTCTAGCTATTCTTGAATAAGTTTTATGTCTGTTAGAAAAAAAAGTATATGGTAATGATTTAGAATCTGTCTGATTATTAATATCATTCAAATTATATAAATGAATGAAATCCTTTAAATGTTTTGCATTGGATGTGATTTTCCTTTTTCCTGTAGTAGTAGTAGTATCTTTTTCATGCAGGATACAGTTAAAATCTCCTGCTAAAATAATATCTCGTTTAGAAAATGATATAATCTTATTGAGATGGTGTTTCACTGTATTAGTGCCAATTCCTGGTATCCAGTATACATTAATCAATGTATATGTTTTCCCATTAATCTGTATTGTAACCAGGCAGAACATTCCTTTGTCATCTTTATATGACTTAATAATTTTAGGTATGGGCATATTTTTGTTCCATAAAATAGCCACTCCTCTTTTTTTCTGTGCGTGTTCTGAGCTAACCAAGACTGTATATTTATTAGTGGCTAATTTATCTATATCTTTTTTCAGGAGATGTGTTTCCTGAAGGAATATTAAGTTGGCTCTATGCAGATTAATATATCTCATTAAACTTGCCCTTTTACATGGGTTATTCAATCCATTAATGTTTAAAGAAATTCCTTTTAAAGTTACCATTTAACTTTTATAAACATATAAAGCATATAATCAGAATAGCATTTACTAAAGTAAGTATTATTATGTCTCCTCCTTTAGGTGTTATATTAATTATAGCTGCATTTAGTGAAAATCTTATGGAATTTTGTGAAATTTTAACTTTTATTTGTAGTGACAGTGAGTTTATAAAATGTGATGTGGATGTCAAAACTATATACACATAACAATAATCAGGTGAAAATATTGTTTGGTTTAAACAATGCATCCAGCCTGGAGTTAAAAACTCTAACTTCGAGTAGCAAATACCACTCAAGTTATCCCCTTATCCTAAGCAGCAGTACTCCAGCTGTCACCAAATTAATTAAATACTAACTATTATTAACTAAAGTTAAACTCATTATTTTGATTATCTATTATAGCAAGACTTAAACAATTTATATAACAGCTTCATATAATCATATTAAACCTTTATAATAATCTTAACAATGCTATGTATATCTATTCTATATAATGAGTACATTATCATAATAGCATTCTAACAATCTTAAAAGAGGGAGCAGAGGAGAAAGAGAGAAAAAAAAAAAGAGGATACCCATTTGGTAGTTTAATAAAAATTTGTAATGATAGGTTCTTATTATATGTTTATGTTCATTTGGATTCACTAACATTTGTTATCTCAGGCTATTATGATTCAAAACATTACTTACATTAGAGTATTCATATTTTCTGCCATAACAGTACTGTTAGTAGTTTTAAAACTTTAAACTACATGCACTAGAAGCTTCCTTCTCTTACTTGTTCTTACCATTTAAATAGAAATGATTATTCTCAGTATATAAGATAAAAGAACATACTACAAAGCAATGTTGATCTCTAGTTATGCATAAATCATTGTGATGAAAGCCTGCTATATCTTATATATCTGCACTGCAGCTTTAAAATGTATCACATGACATTTTCTTCTGAAATAGAATCATAATAATGTACATACTTATTTATCTTAGTTAAAATAAATGCATTATAATATTATATATCCATAAATTATAAGCATCTATATGCATTAAAGTGCAGCAATTATATAAGCTTTCAGAGTCATATATGCATGCGTTTAGCTTCTATGCATTCTAAATTATTTCATTTGTTTACTATGGCATATTAAGCCATAAAAAATCATTATAACTTTTACATTTTATAAGTTATATCTTAAATAAGTAAATTATTATAAAGAAAAACTCACATTTTGTTGTCATTAAGTTTGTTTTTCATCACAATACTGCATTTACAGCAGTTCTACTTCCTGAAACTGGTTTACTTCTTGAATTTGCAACGAGTCTGTGTGAAATCAGGGGTCAAAATTCAAAATGGCTGCTTTCAGCTTCTCTGTGCATTTGCTGAATGTTGAAGCTTTTAAAACGGCTCGAGGACACTATTCACGAGGATACCTATAACTTAAATTGTCTCTTATAACATTCTGGCGGGAATTTTAATAAAAGTAAGTGACAAACATTCATTTTGAATATAAATGGATTTATACAGTGTAAAACCTTCTCGAAGCACTTCACAAGTCATTGCAGTCTCTATGACAGTAAAACCAAGCCTTCAATTATTTAACATAAACATTACTTATATTTATGTGTCCCATTTCATTTTCTCATTCAGAGTATGTTACAAACACATATCAGTATTATCAGAACCTTGTTACTTAAAAAAAAAAAAAAAAAAAAAGTACCTACATAGATATTTACTTGCTGTTTGTTTTAATAAAGTAAAACCTGAGACAAATTACTTACAACTGCTTTAGTTCTAGTCAACTGCAGTTATATCATAACATATTATTTAATATCATGTATTTAAGCAATTTAGTCATAGTATAATATATAGCAGTATTATTTAAACAGCATAAATAATTTTAAAGAGATAATAGATTATTTTCCCCCTTTTTTCCTTCTTTTCATCTTTTCCCCCTCCCTGCTCTCCCTCTCCCTCCCCTATGTGTTTAGTTTAAAGAGAATGCTATTATTTAAAATAAGGAAAGAAAGAAAATTATACCATATTACTAACCTTAGGTCTCTTAGTTACAGAAGAGAAACAAGTTGATTTATATCAGGTTATTTGTTCCTCATGAAAGTTTGATTATTCATAAAACAAACTTCAGTTCTTGCACATTAGAATAACTTCGTACAAATCATTAAGATATTTATGGTTTTCTTGTAAATGCAGAAACTGTAATTAAAGAGTTCAAAGAAATATAAAACATGTCATTTGTTTTTTAGTCTTTTTTGTTTCTCTGATGTCTTCCAAGAAGTTCCTGTTGCCATTCTTTTTAACGAAGGACTTGCCCATTCCATATCCTCTATTTTGTCTAATATTTTATTTTTTTTAATATATAACAAAGCAGAGTCCAGGTCTTCAAAAATTTTAGGGCCATCAGGTAAAAAGATTTTCAGTTTGGAAGGAAATAAAAGATGAGTTTTGAACTGTGCATTCTTAAGCTCCCTTATTAATGGTAAAAAGACCTTTCTTTTTGATATTACCAAAGAAGAATAGTCATTGTCAAAACGCACAGTTGATTCATTAATTTTTATAGGTGATTTAGCCCATGCAGATTTTAATACCATCTCCTTGTCATAAGATGATAAAAATCTTACAATAACTGATCTAGGATACTTTTTATTTGTACTAGAAATGGATAAAGACCTATGGGCTCTTTCAATGCCAAAAGAAAATGCCTTTGACAGATCTAAAGTTTTGGGAAGCCAAGTATTTAAAAAAGATGTAATGTTATTACCTTCTATATTTTCTGGCAGTCCAAAAATCCTTATATTGTTACGTCTGGATCTGTTTTCCAAGTCATCTAGTTTGGATTGAAGGTGCGTGTTTTGTTTCAATAAGAATTCAGTGTTTACTTCTTCTTCTTTAATTATGTTGTCCATATCATTAAGTGCCTCTTCTATACCTGTTATCTGAGCTTTCTGATGTAAATCTTGATGTAGCACATCCATTTGTTTTGTGGTTTTCTCTATAAAATTGTCAATTTTAACATCCAGTCTGTCCATTTTAGTTGTTAGTTGCTGTATAGTTGATAATAATGAAGAGCAGGAACACGATGAGAGATAGCTTAAAATAAATGGATGAATAAACTTTAAGGGTTTCTAGTACATACAATCCACCACTTCATCCCATTCTAGCAGTCTTTGAAAAAATCTGTGAGATTGACCTTTGGGCAATTAAGAATCAAGTTATTTATTCTAACCAAAGGCATTCTAATAACATCTCTATGCTAGAATGGGATTTTCTCCATTTATTGAGGGATTGTAACATACGTGTCATGAAACCTGATAAGGGAGGGGGTGTGGTTTTGATGGACCATTATAAATATGTGGAATATATGATGGAGCACTTAAACACACCAGTCTACAAAGAGGTAACCCTTAACGAAATACATGGTGCTTACAGAACAATCAGTAACACTTTGTATGACCTTTTATTAGAAGGTGTTATTGACATAAACACATATAAGTACCTACAGATGCCAGCTCCAAAAATTCCAACCTTTTTTGGCACACCCAAACTGCATAAACGATTACATGCACCACCATTTAGACCCATCATTGATGGGAGGGGTTCAGCTACTTATGCATGTGCTAGACTTGTCGATAGTATCATCAAACCTCTCTTAAAACAGGAGGCACACATTTGCAAGGATTCCTGGTCCTTCTTGAAGGACATTAGTAAGGTGGAATACAGTGCAGACATGATGTTTCTTACAATAGACATCAAAGATCTGTATACGGTTATACCGCAAGTCATAGGACTCAGTTGGGTCAGGGAATTCATGGTTGCTAAGAAGGTAGAAGAAAACACTATTCATCTAAGTGAGACGCTCTTGGAGTTGGTTTTAACTAACAACTTTTTCATGTTTGAGAACACTTTCTACCTTCAGACATCAGGTGTGGCCATGGGTTCACCCTGTGGGGGTTCATTTGCAAATGCCGTTTTAGCGCATTGGGAAGCTGAATATCTATTTAGGGATAACCTTTTCCAACAACACGTCTCCTGGTACACAAGGTACCAGGATGACATTTTTTGTATTTGGAAGGGTGAGAAAGAACTGATTCCCCTATTTATCGAAAGGATGACCAACATGACTGATTTTTTACAATTCACCTTCAATGTAGCTGATACAGAGATTAACTATCTTGATATCATGTTAATTAAGGACACAAATAAAAGTAGACTGAAAAGCATTATTTATAGAAAGCCGACACATTCCAACAGTTTGTTGCATTTTTCCAGCAATCACCCGTATTATCAAAAAAGATCAGTTATAAAGGGCCAGCTAGTAAGGGCAGCACGCATGGTAACTGATGACCATGATTTTTTTGCTGAGTGCAACAAACTTAAGAATATGTTTCTGACAAGGGGTTACCCTTTAAACTTAGTCAACAACATCATACTGGAAGTATCTAATAAACGTAGGGAGGGTTATTTTATCCCCCTACTTTCCACTAGTATTACAACAGACGTGGGAGTTAGAACTACTGATACTTCAATTTTTCCAGGCCTATTTGGTAACAACTGTTTGGAAAAAGATAACTACAGTGTGTCTTTCATACACACTTTTTCCTTGGATTTTCAAAAAATCAGGGAAATTATTAATAAAAACTGGGATGTTATCAATCATGATAATACCCTTTCAAATACTTTGGGTACAAGACCTAAATTAACTTACAGGAGGGGCCAAAACCTTAAAACTATCTTAGAAAGACCATCGAATAGGTTTATTTCAAATCGACCAAATGGCATGCATAAATGTGGTGCATGTGCCCAATGTAAGTTCATCAAGGTAGGAACACAATTTACTATTAACAATAGAACTTATAAGGTCAACAACTTTTTTAACTGTGAGTCCAAATCAGTGGTTTATGCCGCTCTCTGTAACCAATGTGAAGCTTTTTACATTGGCAAGACAGAGCGTAGATTTAGGACCAGGATCTACGAACACATGTATGCCGTAAGTAGGCAAGATGTCAACAATGCTTTAGCCAGACACACTATGGAATGTATAGGTCATACTTTTAATTTTGTCATTGTGCATCAAAGGATGCCTGAAATTAGAGGTGGCCCTTGGCAAATCAAATTAGAGATCGACGAACTCATGTGGCAAGTCAGGACTAGGGCACACCTTATACCAGGCATTAATGAAAATCTTTCTATCAAATGTGTGCTCAAGTGGTTATCACATAACCGATGACATGACCTATTGAGTTACAACTAAGTCATTTTACAAATGAAATACTTCCAGTTTTATGTATAACATGGGTAGCTTGTAACATCTTGATTAATGCACGTACGTTTTGGTGAGAATCTGCCCTTATCTGCATTTATTTAAGGGTAACATCAATTTATCCAGTATCATACATATATATTTATATATTTTTTAAGTAGCAATTTGCACTTGTTCGTTTATTTTATGTATTGTAAATAATGTATATGGATTTTTACATGGAATATTCATGAAATTGTTTAAAAACTAGGTTTAACTATCATTATTTGCATATTTGATTTAAACAACATGTTTTTATTTTCTACAAAAGCATTTCTGCTTTAATGTTTCCGTGGTAACAGTTCATCAGGAAATGCATTTTGTTCTGATTGGCATAGTAAATTGTTAAACATTATTTAAGGTTTTGACACACACTCCTACGCTGTTTGTCTGATGAAGGCTGGGGATTGCTCTGGCCGAAAGCGCTTACGTTTTATCTGGATTTAATAAAATCATCCATTTATTTTAAGCTATCTCTCATCGTGTTCCTGCTCTTCATTTTGGTTTTTCGTGGATTTTACTAGTTCATTTGTGTGTATAGTTGATAATAATGCCTGAAGCTCTTTCTTAATGCTGGAATCCTGACTGTTAGCCTTGCTGGAACTCATTCTGAACAGAAGTGATGAGAGAGAAATTTCCAAAAAGATTTCTGACAGGAAAATTTGTTAAATTTTCTTTCTTTTTTGGATATTATTCAAGGTAATGATATTCCAAACGTTTTTAGAAAGAAAATTATTCCATTAGTTGAATTTTGAAGTAATAATTTCCTGTTAATGTAGTTATGTTGGTGGAGCTGAAGAAATCTGCTGCTATCCTGTGTTCATCCTTGGCCACGCCCCTCGTATTCTTGCTTTTTCTTGAAATGTATGTGTTGTACATAGTATTAATGTTGAGCTTAACCTAGAAAACTATGTCTAAAATCAAAACATGCCCCATACAAACGATCATTTTGACCTTATTAAAACAAATCAAAAATGTTTCTGTCTTAACCTCCAATGAAGTAACTTGAAATATTGGATCATTTGTTAACAAAAATTTTTTTTTTCCAGAAATATATTACAACAAACCTCAGTTATCAAGAAATACCATAACAGCTCAATTGTTACCCTAGAAGAAACTCTAACCACTAACATGAATTAATTAGTTGCCAAGAATACCAAATCCCAACCTATAACTCAGAAATTCCATGTTCAAATTAATAACATTCTTTATTTTTATGAGATTGCCCAATACAATGTAGAAACCTTTGAACCATGTTTAACCAGCATTTTGATTGTTTGAAACAAAATGATTAAGAAGCTCATCAAATGCAACAATATCCCAGGCACCACCTGGTGTACACCTCTCCCAAAACATAAGATCTCTATCTCTTCAGACCTTTCCCAGCCACAAACAAGTCAAAATTCCTCTGAAGTATCAGGAAAAAAAAAAAGAAAGTGCTCACAAAGAGAAACAAATGCATCTGATATCAGAAACACACTTTCATGAGAGCCAACATATTACAACATACAACACTATATCACTAATACAGTCATTCCCTAAATCAAACCAAAAACAACCATAGATGTTAAACTAGTATTGTGTTCAATATCTACCGGCAAACTCTATTTTAAAACTACATCAAAGAACCTTCCTGCTAAATGATTACAGACAAGAATATAATATTTTTTGGGGTCTATATTAGATGCACGACCGCTTAAATGTTTGAATCTCTAAAGGTCAACCTTTAGAGATCGAACAGTTAAGTAGTCGAATTTTTAGAAAAATTAAAGAAACAAATACACTACACAAAAAAAACTAAAGGGTTTAAGCAGGGGGGCTGCACACCCCACAACTCCCCTACTTAAATATACCATCCCCAAGAATCACGCTACAGTGTAGGGAATGGGAAATTTCCCGTTTCTGCACTGTAGTTCACTGAAGTGCGATCTCAGAGTTGGTATATTTAAGTAGCAGGGGGTGTGGGGGGTGCAGGGGGGCTTGCCCCCCTGCCTAAACCCTTTCTAGGTATTTGTTTTTTTTTATTTACATTTTTACTATTTTGAACATTTAAGTGTTCGATCTGTAAAGGTCGACCTTTACAGATTCAAACATTTAAGCATTCGTTCTAGTAATAAAGACCCTATTTCTAAGCATGGCCTAACATTAAATTGGCATAAACATAGACTTGTTACGGTTCCACATAGAACCATTTAAGCTAAGTACTGTGAGAGATGACACCAAAAGGCAGCTATACTTTAAGATTCATTTCTACTAACCATGCTCAACCAAGGATTTTGGCAATCTCTAGTGAGTTGCAATGTATTTGCATAACATAGCTGATGAATGTAAAAAACACACTCAAAAAATTCACTCTTAATATAAACATAAAAAAGCTGAATATAAGATACTACAAAAATTAATCAGTCAATGAAATCAGTACAATTCCACCACACCTCCCCTAAAATCCTGAGTATTACTCAACTCCCTATGAAATTAATGCTTGAAGGTTCATATATCATAAATGTAATAAGTTTTATAGGTGATGAGAAGCAAACAAAATGATTTTATTAAACTAAAGCATGTACTATCTCGTTATTTCTGTGTATTTTGTTAAGCATAAATTGTGCAGCTATTAATGGTTTATATCAAATAGATAGATATGTAATAGTGTGTGAGATATTTGTTTAGCTGTTGTGGATGACATTAAATAAAGCTGATGACATAATTTATTAACCAATAAATCCAAAACATTTCTTCAGGCAACACCCACATCTTATTTAGAAAAAAACAGTTTTATTAAGCGCTTTTCGTCACCTCCGTGAGGTAACTTCCTCAGATAATCCCCTCATTAAAAGTATACCATTTTATACTCTCACCTTAATGTGAGCTTAAAGGTGTATACCAAATATTATAAATAAGTATGTATAAAAGATATGATAAAATACTTCAAGTTAAATTATGTACATTATAAGACATAATAAACAATGATAAATACATACATATATATATATATATATATATATATATATATATATATATATAATAAAACATGTATATGTTCATATACAATCATTAAAGCATTTTGTTTTACATTCTATTCTGCATGAAAGCAAATACCCAACCACTAACTCATATTCCTACCAATGTGCTGATTTGTTTGGTATTCAATGTACTCTATTTTACTTATTGTAATCTATACTTATATAAAAGATTTTTTCGTTATTATTTATTATTCTCAACTATTAAAAATGGGAAAAGAGATAAGTTGACTGGCTAACAAGAATTAATTAGTCTTTTAAATGACTTTTTTTATGTATATATTATATATAGTGTTTTTTATTATTATTTTTTATTATTTTATTATTTTATTATTTATTATTTTTTATTTATTTTTTATTTTTTATTATTTATTATTTTTTGTTTTTTATCTGTCAAGACTCTTTAGTCTAAGTAGGCAGAGAATATTGCAATGTTCATTTAAACCTGGTGTATAAAAGGCATTTGTTCTTATTTGCCAAGAAAGTTCCTTATCTTCCAAAAGCAGGTTTTGTGGCCCCCCTCTTGGATCCCTTGGGATTTGGTCAATGGCTGCAAATTTAAACTTATGACTTGGGTAAGCTATAGTATGTTTTGCAAGAGCATTTTCTATTTTTCCATTTGATATTGCATTTGAGTGTTCATACACTCGATCTCTAAGTCGCCGTTCAGTCTTCCCAATATAGAAACTTTTACATGCAACAGGCAACACCCACGTCTTATTTAGAAAAAAACAGTTTTATTAAGCGCTTTTCGTCACCTCCGTGAGGTAACTTCCTCAGATAATCCCCTCATTAAAAGTATACCATTTTATACTCTCACCTTAATGTGAGCTTAAATTTATTTTAAGCTTCATTTTAAAACTTGGAGAACAAGTACAGGTACTTTTCTAGAAAATAACATCTGTAATACTGGTAATCTCATTGAGAGAACCAACAATACTGGTTTAAATAATGAAAGTAATGCCAATAATTGTGAGTTTAGTTCCAGCTACATCATTATGTTTAGTAGAGATAGTGAATTCATTAGAAACATCTTATATAAGAACTGGGACTTATTACAACTAGACAAATGTTTAGCACAGAAATTTAGTGAACCGCCAAAAATAATATATAGGAAAGGAAGAAACTTAAAAAACATGTTGGAAATTAGTAGATCAAGTGATTTTAATCACAGATGTGGAATGTCCACCTGTGGGACCTGTAGCATGTGTAAACTGATGCTAACAGGTGAAAAATTGTTGATCAACAACACAAAATATAGTATAAAATATAAATTAAACTGTACCTCAAAGTCAGTTGTGTACGTAGCCCTGTGCATGTCATGTAAAAGTTTCTATATTGGGAAGACTGAACGGCGACTTAGAGATCGAGTGTATGAACACTCAAATGCAATATCAAATGGAAAAATAGAAAATGCTCTTGCAAAACATACTATAGCTTACCCAAGTCATAAGTTTAAATTTGCATCCATTGACCAAATCCCAAGGGATCCAAGAGGGGGGCCACAAAACCTGCTTTTGGAAGATAAGGAACTTTCTTGGCAAATAAGAACAAATGCCTTTTATACACCAGGTTTAAATGAACATTGCAATATTCTCTGCCTACTTAGACTAAAGAGTCTTGACAGATAAAAAACAAAAAAATAATAAATAATAAAAAATAAAAAATAATAAATAATAAAATAATAAAATAATAAAAAAAAAAATAAAAAACACTATATATAATATATACATAAAAAAAAGTCATTTAAAAGACTAATTAATTATTGTTAGCCAGTCGACTTATCTCTTTTCCCATTTTTAATAGTTGAGAATAATAAATAATAACGAAAAAATATTTTATATAAGTATAGATTACAATAAGTAAAATAGAGTACATTGAATACCAAACAAATCAGCACATTGGTAGGAATATGAGTTAGTGGTTGGGTATTTGCTTTCATGCAGAATAGAATGTAAAACAAAATGTTTTAATGATTATATATGAACATATACGTGTTTTATTATATATATATATATATATATATATATATGTATTTATCATTGTTTAGTATGTCTTATAATGTACATAATTTAACAAAGTATTTTATCATATCTTTTATACATACTTATTTATAATATTTGGTATACACCTTTAAGCTCACATTAAGGTGAGAGTATAAAATGGTATACTTTTAATGAGGGGATTATCTGAGGAAGTTACCTCACGGAGGTGACGAAAAGTGCTTAATAAAACTGTTTTTTTCTAAATAAGACGTGGGTGTTGCCTGAAGAAACGTTTTGGATTTTTTAAGTTTCAATTTTCCATAGTTTGTTTTTTCATAATTTATTAACCAACATTTCTAGGTTGTATGGTTTACTTTTAAATTGATGGTATATTATATAATTTCACCACCTTCCACAAAATGTATTGAACTATTAAACTGTTTCATGCCTATAATATAGCTATTTTTAAGGCTAAAGTTATTTAATTCACTCATCTCATGTATCACAAATTTCTGTAATCATGCTAACTCAAAATGCTGAAGCAGTACAGCATCATATTAAAACAGCAGTGCATAGCTTTAAACTAAACACCTACAATAACCGAGTCTATATATTTTTTACAGAAACATTGAAAACAATGTCAAGATCCTATTATTTAATTTCATCACAGTCATGTAATGTGAAATTGCAAGAAATTTAATATGAAGATCTCCATTCATTCTTGGCTTATTCAATGATTTATGCAAATACAGTGTGCTTTCCCATTGAAGTACAGTCATTTGCATCTTTGTGATGATCTAAGAAGAACTGCAATACAGTCTTGAGAAAACTGCCTTACACAGAGGCTTCAAGAAAGAGAAAAATATATAATTTGTGCTTTAGGAGTACAGGCATGTTAATGAGACCTCAGTCAGTCAGATAAGAATAAAGGGTGTACTGTTTCATTTTTGAAACAGTACCACATGTTCGTTAAACAGCCCAAGGCACTACCTACACTTAACTATGGTTTAAACAACAATATTTGGAAATGTAAAAATTATATACCAAGGGTATAGCATTGAATACTAGTAATTCACTAATAAACATATACATAAAACTGGAAACAATTTTGGTTATAAGAAACAATGCTATCTAGACCTAGATGTCAAAACTTTTGCAACACATATACAAATATGCCTAAACACTACTACTCTTGTATAATTTAGCTATATGTACAAAATTTAAAACTTAAAAATAACATTACTATTAATTTAGATTAGTAAATATGCACAAAAATGTGTATACAAAAATTAAGGTACTAAACTGATGACTATCTATGCATAAACATACTTTGTGTTATTATCAGTATGTCAGTTTGAGCCGTCATTTGTAAACTTATACATACAATTTTGAAAAGATCTGTAAATGTTTTCCTTCGATTTATATTTTCTCTCCTTGACATTTTGGGTCAGATTTCATAAAGGTGGCAGAATCTTGTGGAATATGCAGAGTTCCAGGCAAAAATTGCAGATAACAAAGTAATATGCAGTGCAAGTATGCCTCCGCATCCAAAAAATAACTCCACTCAAAGCAGACATGACCAGCAATAACTGTGCAACTTCAAGCAGTCATTTTCAAATCTGTATATCAAGAAAAGTTGTTCATAAAGTGAAATATATATGTGTTTTACCAATGTACGTCAGCAGAAATTATACAAGATCAATGCAAATTACTGTAAAAATTGAAAATTACTAAAGGTATAGGAAATGTGCATCAATTTGTCTGAAAGTGGCAAATATCCACAAACAATTACAGATATCATCATAATCTATAGTCAAATATATATAAATACACTCATCACAATATGTGAAATCTGATGGAATCCACAAAATTTCTTATTAAAAATTAATTAATTAAGGCATAGGGCAATCATGGTCGCTTTCTTCACAGCTAACACTAGCTAACAATGGCCGTGGTACACATGTGGGGAACACAAGTAACACACACACCAAGGAAATAAGGTGATAGAAAAGCATGGTATGATGGAATAGGAAGGTCTGAGGGACAGCTAGAGAGGCACGGGTATGTTTTCTTTCCTCTTCTTTTTTCTTTTTGTTGGGAATAGGCCACATTTTTTTTTTGTTTGTTTGTTTTGTTTTTTTAGAGAATGGAAAATACATGGAAAGAGGTGTAGGACAAAACAGCAGGTGTAAACATATAACAACTATCACAGTACATGACAGACAAAGGATGGAACATAAAGGAAAGATAAGATACACAGATAGCACACATTCATGCTATATAACACAGGTGAATAAAAATGAGCAAATATGGTAGGGATGCATACCAGCCATGATGCAGTGCAAAAATACATATGTAGCTATGCACAACTCAGTACTGAAGTGTTGCAAACTGTGTGGCAGTCATACCAGAATGTAGGTGTCTATTAGAGAAAATTAAATGGGGAGTGCAGTCATTATAGTATACAGTGGATATTGGATACAGTCATCCACTAGGCTGTTAGCAGTGCAGGTGTAAGCCAAGCAATCGCAATGATGAGCAAATCCAGGAGAAGACAAGTGGAAGGCAGACTAGAACCTCCAACACTGCATGTGAAAGGCAAACAAGCAAGGACAGTACCAGACAGCAGTACTATAGCAAAGCAAGAATGTGGCTGTCTAATACACAAATAAGTGTACACAACTTAAACATAGCATAAATGGCATCCATATTGCAAAGATATATGTCATGTCAGAGGCAAAGCAGATGGGTTGTCAGGTATGAAATGTACATGTGTGACATCCAATGGAATAACATGATCCAGTCAGAAATAAGTGTCAGCTCACATATACACACACCAATGACATGGAATATAGTGTAAAACACGAGAATATATATGAGTAATGATAGCTAAGGAATGCCAGCTTGTGCATAGGAAGGAAGCAAACAAATCCCTGGGTACTGCTCAACACGCAAGTATAATAACAATGATGAAGTCAAATCAATCACCATGAGATTGTGTGCATATGCCTTGCATGTGTATGATACCCATCACAGTGGCACAAGGTAATACTGCACCAATGCACCTACATGACAATGATGATAACGTAAAGGAAGGTAAGCGTATATATCACATATGCCATGTATATGTGCAACTTGAAGGCCAAAGCTAAAAGGAGAAAGGGAGATAGTTAGCACAGGCCCACATCAGTCAGGAAATGCCAGCAACAGAAAGTAGGCACAGAATAAAATGTGACAGGCTTATCAAAGGAGACACCTTGCATATCCATGTATTCACCACACAGTCCTCCAAAGCTACACTGAACAAATGGCAAATGTAAGCCACATGTGCATAGTGGATTGTTGATGGCTGTAAACATGTTTGTGTACAAATGACAAAAACAGAGCAGTGTGCAACTCTTAAACAACAAGAGACATAGGTACATGACAAAAGTACTTTTGATTATCATATACACATTTATAGTGCCATGCAAACATAATACAACAGGTGCCACATTCACTGTTCTTGATATAAATAGCATTTTACATGTGTAGGCCTGATCAAAGGACAATCCTGTGAACAAAAGTACAGCACAGAAAAATGGAATAACTGCATGTAAACAGTCACATATTACAAGGGCGATTGGCTGTTGATCATAATATCATAATACACATGTACATCCTTGTAAAGCAGTACATATGTACTACAAATGCATAAGCATGAACATGCTTGCAAATCTGTGTATGCATATCATAATGTTGTAACTATCTTCTACTATGAAAATGCCTTGCACATATACTGTACCTATGCTATTCCATGAAACTGTTATAAATTGTACTCCATCTTTGCATCATTTATACTTATTAGGTATCCTGCAGCATGTTTCTTAACTGTCTATTCCATGTTACTCTGTAATCTACTACTGATACCATGTACAACTTATTTAGTTTCTTACTGTATGGACCTTTTCTTCCCAGGACTCCACTGAAAATGGGCATTAGTTGTCCAGCTGGACAATCCTGGTAAATGTTAAATAAATAAATAAATAATAATATAAGTGATTAGCAAAAAGACTGGCTATTGACAATTGCAAGATATGGGCAAACAAGGGAGTCATGACTGAGGCTCAAAATGCATGAATGTCTATGTAGTATGTGAAGGATATTTATTAATTTATACCAGTCAGAGTAATTTGAGATAACATGCCATAATATTTGCCAGTACATGCTACACACAAGGCCAGTTTGACAGTATGGCACAACAATGTTACAGAAATGATGTAAGCAAGGACCAGTCATGTTGTTGACAGCAACAACCAATACAGAAATGGAAGTAATGCATACACATGGATAACATGTGTAAATTAACATACCAGAGCCAGCTCACTGTGTTATGTGAGAAGTATGGAAATAATGTAGCATGTGAGTTGTCATCCCATCTAAGCATATACGGCAACAACACAAGCAGAACAATTGTGTCTTACTTGCATTATGTTAACTGCAACAGTCACATGTGTCACTTACAGGGCCAGAGTGTATTGGGCACAACGATATTATTCTGCACTACATACACACACACACACACACACACACACACACACACACACACACACACACACACACACACATACACACAATTAAAGAGTAGCACCCCTGCTTATGTGGAGCAATGTCTGCAGTAATTGCAGCATGATAGTGTAAATCAAATTGGTTGCTGCATGTGTAATTTCGTATGTGTGCCATACAGCAGCAGCAACATAACTCCATATATGAGATGATATGTGCAGTGTACAATGTGACATATGTCAGAAATACATAACAGCAATATGTGATGCCTGCACAATTGTGCCTGTATGTAAATAGTTGGATATGGAAAACATCATGGTGGCAGCATTACATAAGTGGATCACACAGACAATACTTATGGTAATAAAGGGTTACCCTGACGGGGACAAACATTACAAAAGATCTGTTAGAAGGAGTCATGCATGGCCCGTGTCATGCCCTGAAAGAAGTTGCCCATCATGTCCCTCATCTCTTTTTGAAAGAAGACTGTCATTGCTTTCTGGATCTGGTCCTAACAATTGTCTCTCTGGCATGGTGATGGATGTCTTCTATGATGAGTAGCAGGAACAATGGCATGTGCAAGTCCCAGTTCTATTGTAATCATCATCATCCTGGTCCTCGGAGTCAGAGTTGCCTGGCAGTGTGGCACATCATTGTCTTTGGTATACGATAGGAAAACCACCACCACACATCCCACTCTGTCAAGGTTCAACACATGAAAACACGCTTTAAGTATTCCCTCAAAAGCAATAATTACATAACATGTCATACAAACTTACACAATCCACATGTGGTAACTATTTTGTATGTGATATTACAATACTGTATGACCTTATGCAACTGTAACCCCATATGTGATGAAAGGCATGAATTTAATTCATAACATTGTACAAAATGGTGTATAATATATAGCACAGTTGTTTGCAAAACAGGTCTTTAATAAAAACAAATCAAATGTAGACCTACATAATGATAAACACAGTATCATCAAAATATGTGAGACAGGACATGTGACATGTTTGCTCAAGGTATCATAATGTACATTTGAAATTACAACTTAATTGTCAGAAGATATGGCCTATAAGGTTTATTCATACTTTGTATCTCAAAAACACAAACTTGTGATAATAGCAAGTATACTGTCATGATCATAGGTTCATAGGTTGGTACTAGGCCCTAGGGCATATACAAGCATAGCCATAACACTTCCCTGGCTATTTCTTCCCACAATATTTACTTCCCTGGACTCCTGTCTAGCAGGGCAACTGACGTGATCCCTGGGGTGAATTTCCTGTCTCCCATCCAATCGTCAAGGTTCCTTTTGAAGAGGACCAAAGAGGCACGCTGCTTGACATGTATGGGCAGTCTATTCTAGAGTCTGGGGAGTCTCTGGGTCAGGAACCTATCCTTCCAGCAGGTCTTGTTCATTGTGATGACAAGGTTTAGATCCCTGGAGCGTGTGGCTCTGAGGGATTGAGATTTCTTTAAGTGTAGCATGTTCAACAGCTCAGGAGACTGATTCGAAGAAGTCAGTCAGGTTCAGGAGACAAGATTGGCCCTCCACAAACCCAAACTGGGTGAGGTCCAGTGTTTGAAGGTTGCCAATGTCTTTGTTTATAAGTTTCATGATAATACATTCCATGGCCTTGCAGATCAGGCTCATCAGGCTGATGGGGTAGTAGTTCCCAGGATCCAAGGTGGATCCTCCCTTGTGGAGTGGGTTAACTGTAGCTGTGTGCCACTCAGTGGGCATGAAGCCTGAGGTGAGGCTATGATTAAACATGACACTGAGGTGAGGTGCCAGTTCATTTTGTAGTTCATGTAGTACACAGTCTGGGATGTCGTCTGGTCCCATGGATGCTGTATTCCTAGTTTTGGAGAGTGCAGTTTTTACCTGTGTGGCCGTTATTACTGGAATTTGGCAATCTTTCAGTATTGAGATAGGCCCTTTAGGAGGTGAGAGGGGGTGAAGTTGGCACTGAATTGATCTGCCAGGATATTGTCAATATCCTTGGGATCAGTATATTTAATGCCATTCTGTTGTAGCTCAGAGCAGATCTGAGCATTGCCATTTAGATTCTTGACATAGCATAGAATGACTTGTGGTTGTCTGGAATCTTTGGCAATTTTATTTTCATAACTAGCTTTGGAGGATTTTTATGATGGATGTCAGCTTCTTACTGAGGCTGGTGAGGGAGTTTTTTGCATCCTGGGATTTTCCTCATTTCTGCAACAGTTTCTTCCTTTTGTTGTAAAGTTTGTTTATGGCAGGGGACCACCAGATTGGCTTCCTTTTTTTGGAGGAGGGCATCTTGGTTCTATTTGGGATGGCACAATTCATGCACAAATGGATGTGCTCGTACAGTGCCTTAGTATGGGATCCAGCAGTCGAACTTTCAGTTCCCATCTGCATGGGTGTCATGACGTTTGTCGCTTCTGACTTGAGTAGCATGAAGTTGGCTTTGGAGAAGCTTTTTATGGAGGTTTTTATTTACTGGGGGGTGGGGGAGGGATATGGATGTCAAGGGTGATTAGCTTATGGTCAGACCTGACCAATGAGGGGGTGACCATAGGTGTGGAGCATCAATTTCCCATGTTGGTAATGACCGGGTCTAGGATATTGGAGCCCCTGGTGGGACTATGGATTAGTTGATCCAGGGCATTGGAATTTATGAATTCACAAGTAGTTTTTCCAGTTAATGGCATTATTATTAGTAGTATTAGGGTATTTGGGTGTATCTTACTATTTTCCAATATGTTGAGAAAGGTGTAGTGAGACTCTTGGGGCATGGTGGGGGATCTGTAGCAAGCTATAATTTGGATTGCAGTCTTACTTAGTGTTCGTTCCACCTGGAGAATTTCAGATGCATTGTGTGTGGCAACTAGCCTGGTGGTGTGAATATCCTTGGTGAATATGGACACTCCTCCATGTTTTAGTCCTGGTTTGTTGGCCGAAAAGTGTGGTAAGAGTTGTAGCCTGGTATTGCAGGGGTGCTCTCTGGAGCCTTGAACCAGGTCTCAGTTACTGCGCAGATATCGATATGCTCCATTTTTAGGAGTGCCTTGAGAGAGTGCATTTTGAGGTTTAGACTTCTAGCATTGAGTAGCATTACCTTCAGATTTTGCATGCTTGCACCTGTTACGGTGGTGGTTTTGTCCTTTGAACTTTGCCTAAAAAAGGGACTATAGCGTTGGCAAGAGCCTTAGCTGGTAACCTGAATCCCAGGGGTGACAGGTGCAGACCATCTCTGGCAAAGCATCGTGGTCTGTCGATCATGTCGTCCCCGGCAGACAGATACTGGATCCCCTTTGAATGACACCAGAAGCTTAGCCAATTGTTGAAGTTAATCATTTTGTCCTAATATCCATATATTGATGATATGAATAGAAGGCCATGTGTGGGACAGTGTGCCCATCGTATACTTTCGGTATGTTATTCCAATACATTACATGGCATGCAGTACTGAGTTTATCAGACAAGATTCTGTTATTACTTATTCATTTACTGACATGGCAGCCATCATTATGCATGCAAAACCCACATGCACAACATGCAGGCTTATATATCATTACATCTCAAATCAAGTATGCCATGACACTCAGGCATGCATCATTGACATAATTCTCCATTCCAAAAGGCTTACTACACTGTAAGTTAACACTGACACTGAGAGCATACCTTTAGAAATGTGGTCAGTAGTGTAACCCAGTTAATATACAGGCCTTATATCAATTTCAGTCAGATTCTGAAATAAACTCCTAACTTATATGGACCACTATTCATTACTCAATGGATACCTTACACATTTATGTTGTGGTGTCAATTTGCTATTTACATTTCCAGTATAACATATTTTTATGTGCAAGTAATGTATCAAGTTGACATCCATGAATAAAATATGTTTATTATACATGTAAGAAAAACAAGCAGTGCTGCACTTAAAAGGTATATGCAAGTTTGATAAGTAATGCAACGTGGTTAATGGGTGACATCACATAATTAGAGTGGAAAGCAAAAGCTGAGAATAACTAGACAATCACAAGTACAATGACAGCATGTGACGTGCATTTTTGTGCATCACGAGCGCATTTGCGCACGAGCGCACTAGCGCACACACACACACACACACACACACACACACACACACACATACACATTACCGTCCTTCAACAAATGTATCATTGCCACTACCTAAATTTGTATTATGCTTATGTATGTACTTGTACAACTAAAAGAATGTAATAATGATCATGATTATACTATGTAACAATTCAGACACAGCAGAAAAACACGAGTGCCTCATGGTGCAATGATGATAGTAAACTATATATAACTTTGTGTTAAACAAACCATCACAGGTTAATTATATAGTATTGCAAGACACGTGGAAACCAAGTACATGCCAGTAAATGTCTTCAAACAACTTTCAGGATGCTAAGACAGCAGACACCCATTCAGTAACAGAACTGGCAGGCTATGCACAATATAACAGTCAGTAAGAACCACTGCCACACATACAAGTTTGCTTTTACCTGCTGTTTAAACATCAGTAACAGTAAAAGCAACTTATATGTGAAACATTCCAGTTAATATCAATATGACAGTTAAACAAAGATGTATGCCATTTAGGTTGTATCAATAAAAATCACATGCATTCCAGTTATCAAAAACATCCTGTTGATAACTCCAAAACAACGCAGAACTTAAATTTATACCTTGTTTCTCAATAAATTAATAACTATTACACTTACCTTGCACATGCACTATATGTAGTCTGGCATTAACATTAGCATGCCTGAAAGTCCAAAGAGTACACATTTAAACCTGACATTTATGTTAGGAGTCTTTCTGGGGAAATAAATGTTGACAGTGCTATCACGCACTTCTCTCCCTACTTTACTCCTCAAGCCTATGCATAAGCTGTATGCACAACAAACTATTTTGGGCACAGTCTTCATCGCCTGCAACCAGGAAAACAGGCTGTTTTACTGCAACAGAAGGATCGTGTAAGGTCAATATATAATGATTGTTATGTACAACAACAAAACAGTGAAAAAACAGTGAGTATTACATGTCAGCTTGCCTTGACATGAAATACAGTATCACAGTTGTGGTGAGGGTGGGAATAATGGAAATGGCTTTAACATTACAGCTGCAAGGTTTGATTCTGACTTTTGGTTATTGGCTAGGCTTATAATGGTCTACAGACTAATAGCCTAGTATTTATATATGAACATATCAACATTTTGGGGTCTATATTAAACAATGAAAATCCATTACATCGAATACCAAAACAGTGACACGCATTACTCGAACTGTGAAAATACCGAACGCACTAAACCACGAAATTTAAAATATCGAATGTTCATAGTCAGCCAACCCCACCACCCACTACATACTACCTACCCAAACAAAATAAATAAACCACATACATACACTAACCAAACCCTACTCCTAACCCTAAAATAAAGCACCAAAACTCAACTTCTAACCCTACACTAAACCCCACATACACAACTATCTATGCACTATGCTTAACCCCTCCCTAACCCTAAGGTCTGTAACTACCGCACACTTCCCCTATGGAGATATACCTAAATAAAATAAATAATATACATAAATACATTTAACAAAACCCTACTTCTAACACTACACAAAATCTTACACACATTACCTATCTATACACTTACCTTAACCCGCACCCTAACCCTAAGGTCCTTAACTATTGCACACTTACCTTATGGAGCTATACCGCAGACAGGCCAACCAAAACACTTCAACATTTCGAATTTCGTGGTTTTGCACGTTCAGCGATTACGTATTTTGTGCAATACGTGTCGATGATTTCATATTTGTATAAATGGAGTTTTGACAATCTAATAGGAACCCAACATTTTGCACATTCAGCCATTATGCCAGTCTCAACACTGAGCACCCATGAGAACTGCTATATACAAACTACAGGAACTGAGTTTCAACCCTACAACTCTCACCTATGTTTGCACTACAGACTTGAATCCTACCTGCCCAGTTAATCCATCTTGGCTGTGATTGCACAAATTGATGGAAGTAAAAAACTCAACCTCATGAATATTCAGGGGAAAAATTAAACACAGTATTGTATGAAGTTGTGTTTCTAAATTAAATGTTAAGTAAAAGAAAAGTACATGTGCTGCAGATTTGAACAACAAAGATATGCAATCATGAGCGCATATCAGCAGATTTCACACAATAGCAAACAGCTATAATGCTTCAGAGTTCCAAGTATCATAGTTTGCAGTAAAACATGTGACTGCACTTGAAACACATAACTACACATTAAAGAAATTACTGTTCATCTGTGGTACTGAATACATAAACATGTAATTTAACAGTACATGTAATTTAGGTAGAAAGGCAGTCAATGTTAAAATTAATGGATTTTAACATAATACTGTATAATTAAAAATGTGTAGGCAACATATGTATGTATTCCCAAGCATTTACACACATTGCATTATAGACAAAGTATGATGTTTCTAGAAACTTTGTGGATTTTGGTGATATCCATAGTCATCTGCAGCCTAAGCACTACAGGCATCAATGCACCACGGAAATGCTAGATGTGTAAAAAAATGTACTTCATATCTTACCAAGTATAGATCTCCCATATCTGTTGTTCAATTGGAAATAGGGAGCTGGCAAAATATCATCCAAAATAGTCTGCACCAATGCATATTGTCACAGTTTGCAAAAATAAACATTGGCAGGTACCAGGGCGGCTCATGCTATTGGACTACATCCCCCCCCCCAGCAAATAAAAACAAAATTAAAGAATTAAAAGTAAAACAAAAAAAGAAAAAAAAGTGAATCCCGGACTTCCGTACATGCATGATCGGCATTACCAGAACCCACGCATGCGCAGGAATCCGGACTAATGTTGAACCAGTCAGGATTAGGAAGACAGCATTTTGCATACAGAGATCCCAGACATCTATGCAGTTACAACTGCATAGACTGGAAGGGGATCGGACTGCAACGTCTGCGGGCTGGAGCCTATTCTCGCGGGAAGGACAGGACTTTGGCTGTCTCTCATGAGCTTTTGTTTTGAAGCTGGAGCAGGGCTTGTGTGGAATTAGCGAACCTGCAGGAGAATACTTGTTTGGACTGAAACTCTGCATGTACTTGTTGAAGGGTTTTTTTGTGTGTGTGTGTGTGTGTGTGTGTGTGTGTGTGTGTGTGTGTGTGTGTGTGTGTGTGTGTGTGTGTGTGTGTGTGTGTGTGTGTGTGTGTGTGTGTGTGTGTGTGTGTGTGTGTGTGTGTGTGTGTGTATAAAATGTAGGTAGCAAGAGCTTGAATTCCCTACTCACCATGACTTGTGAATTTTTTGCTTCATATTTTTTTCTGTTCCTCATACGATCTGTGTTTTTTCTGAAGTTTGAATTCACTAAATAATGACAGGCATTTGAATTTCAGATTTCATATTCTTCAGAAAGTCCATGGTAACAGAAAACATTTCATTCTAGCAATTTCTGTTTATAAGATCAATATTTGAAAATTGTCCCTATTTTTGGGGCTGTATTCCTCCATTATTGACTTTGTCCAGGTTTTTTCTGCTAACAGGTTGAGAGCTATGGTGAGAACTGAATTCACTGAATATGTTTGGGGGCTGTATTCCCCCATTATTGATTTTGTGTAGGTGTTTTGTGGTAAGAAGTTGAGAGCTATGGTGATAAGTGAATTCACTAAATGATAGCCATTTAAGTTTCAGTCTACCTGTCTTTCAAGAAACAGCTGATTTGGCATAGTGGTATGTTGCTCTGACTGTAGTTCACAGGGTCCTGGCTTCAAGACTTGGCAGTGGCATGCATGGTGGTAACACAGCATTTTATTCTAGTAACTTTCCAAGATTATACAAGCAATGTTTAAAATTTGTTCCTAGTTTTTGGGCTTTTTCCCCCTCCCAATAAATTTTGGCTTTTTCCAGATTTTTTGTGCTTCAAAGTTGAGAGATACAGTTGAGTGTCGAGTGCATTTTACAATCAGCTGAGAGCTTGAAGAGAAGTTTAGTGCTGCTTATGCTATGTCTACTTGCATTGTTAATAGCATAACAGGTAGTGTACTTGCTTTTGATGCAGAAAGCTGTGGGTTCTACTCTCACAGTATATAGATGCATTACTGATACTGTACTGTGTTGTACTTTTAAAGTGGGTGGATGCTGCAGTCCTGAGAATGTCCTCTTTGGCAGAGATACCTAGTAAAGATGAATCTGTTATCAGTTTGCCATCCATTCCCTATTGCAATATTACTAGCTTATCATTTTTTTAATGTAACATAGGCAATTTATTCCTCAATGGCAAAAGACACTTTATTTGTAGATGAAACAATGAAATATAACTTTGTTTTCTAGCAACAAGCTCTTCATTAGTTACAGATCTCTTTAATGTGGAATTATTTAGATGACTTTTACTTCTGCAGAGATTATGCATATTTACTGATATTGGTGGATTGTAGAAGTTTGAGTAGACTTGTATGATGGAAATGTTCTGAAGTAGGCAGTTTTGTCATTATTGCTGTATGCATTTTGTTTCATTCTTTACTGGAAAAAATGTTCAAAACAATACATTTAAAATGCTGTCTAACAGCTGTACTGTATTATACAAGCAATATAATTTAATACAATCAGGAAGGTGTATCAAACAACACATGTGCAATGGGCCTATGATTTGAAAACAGCCCAAAGTTAATCTTTATCTGCCACTGGCCAGATGTATTTTCTTTGAATGTGGGTTTCAATGTTGTTTCAATGAATGTGAGTTTCAAGGGCAGATAAATTTTAATGCTAAGTCTATTTTCATTGTGAGACTGCATTGCTTTGTTTAGCAGATGTCTTTAGTGTTTGTGCTGTAAAATGTAAAATAAAACTTTTAAATGAAGTCCAAATCACTGTAGAAGTAAAGCAGTATGCACATTACAGTGTTTATGGTAAATGGGGTGAAATAGCCAAGTAATGGGACATTGGAATAGCTGCAGGAGGGAGGCCCCATTCGACCATTATTTTGTGAGGAGGGAAAGGCGGCAAACTCAGACAGCCCCAGATTAACTATACCTTTTAACTGTCCAGATTTTTGCAGAATGAATAGATTTTTGCATCTTATCCTTGGTTTGTTCCTCATAAAATTTGTGGTTTTCTGGCAAATCATTTAGGAATGAAGAAAAAAAGCACCAAACCAGGCATGTCCAAGGGTCAGCTTCTTGTGATTTCTCCTGTCCACCTGTTGAATCTGGACATACTGGGGAAATGCAGCAATTGCCTCATGTACACAAACAAACCTCTCTTCCTACCACCCAACACTACAACCTGCGAGAGATGCACTTACATAGCCAAACTAGAAGCAAAGCTCTCTCCACCCAAGATTGTGCTAGACAGTCAAGAGGAGAAGGTTAACAACTGCACTACACCTCAAGCAACACATAGCCATTCTAAACCTACACCACCAACACCCACACATAGCAACACTAAACCTACATATGTGGAGGCCCTTAACAGTAACCTACCCAAGCAACAAGGACCTCTGAAGCTGAAACGCAAACAAACACCAATCACAACCAAAGTGTCACATAGCTTACAACACCAGTGTGCCACCCAACAACAGCCCCTAAGGCAGGACAACATACCCAACACTTTAGTTATAGGTGACTCTATAGTCAGGCACACTGATGTCTCGCTCACCAGGCTGAACAAGGAGAAAATTACAGTCAGCTGCCTGTCAAGTACCAGGATCTGCCACATAATGTATGCACTCAAGTCACTCCACAACAAGTACAAATATGACTCTGTCATTGTCCATGTTGGAGTGAATGACTTGAGACATACCTCGCTGGACTACATGAAAAAAGACATGGAAGAGCTCTCGGATCATGTGGCCCAGGCAGGTATGACCCTAGCCCTGAGCAGCATCCAGCCTTCGCCCAGAATGATACCACAGTATAAGGACAAAATGATTGACTTCAACAATTGGCTAACCTTCTGGTTTCATTCAAAGGGGATCCAGTATCTGTCTGCCTGGGACGACATGATTGACAGACCACGATTCTTTGCCAGAGATGGTCGTCACCTGTTGCCCCTGGGATTCAGGTTACTGGCTAAGGCTCTTGCCACCAATATAGTGCCCTTTTTAGACAAAGTTCAAAGGACAAAACCACCACCGTAACAGGTACAAGCATGCAAAATCTGAAGGTAATGCTACTCAATGCTAGAAGTCTAAACCTCAAAATGCACTCTCTTGAGGCACTCCTAAAAATGGAGAACATAGATATCTGTGCAGTAACTTAGACCTGGTTCAATGATCCATAGAGCACCCCTGCAATACCAGGCTACAGCTCTTACCAACCTTTTCGGCCAACAAACCAGGACTGAATCACTAAAGGTGGAGGAGTGTCCGTATTTACCAAGGATATTCACAACACCAGGCTAGTTGCCCAACACAATGTGTCTGAAATTCTCCAGGTGCAACTAACACTTGCTACAGATTCCCCACCATGCCCCAAGATTCTCACTACACCTTTTTGAACTTACTGGAAACTATTAAGATATAACCAGACACCCTAATACTGGGTGATTTCAACTAACCTGCCATTAACTGGGAAAACTACTCATGTACCAACACCTTTGCCCAATGGTTTTTGGAATTCATAAATTCCAATGCCCTGGACCAACTAGTCCTTAGTTTCAGCAGGGGCTCCAATATCCTAGACCTGGTCATTACCAACATGGTAAATCAATGCTCCACACCTATGGTCACCACCTCATGGGTCAGGTCTGACCATAAGCTAATCACCCTTGACATCCACATCCCACCCTCACCCCCCCAGTAAGGAAACCTCTGCAAAAAACTTCTCCAAAGCCAACTTCATGATACTCAAGTCAGAAGTGACAAACGTCATGACACCCATGCAGACAGGAACTAAAAGTTCAACTACACTAAGGCACTGTATGAGCACATCCACTTGTGCAAGAATCGTACCATCCCCAATAGAACCAAGACACTCTCCTCCAAAAAAAGGAAGCCAATCTGGTGGTCCTTTGCCATAAACAAACTTTACAGCAAAAGGAAGAAACTGCTGCAGAAAAGAGGAAAATCCCAAGTTGCAAAAAAACTCCCTTACCAGCCTCAGTGAGAAGCCGAGATCCCTCATAAAATCCTCCAAAGCTGGTTACGAAAATAAAATTGCCAAAGATTCCAAAGACAGCCACAAGGAATTCTATAGCTATGTCAAGAATCTAAATGGCAATGCTCAGATCTGCTCTGAGCTACAACAGAATGGCATTAAATATATCGATCCCAAGGATATTGCCAGTATCCTGGCAGATTGATTCAGTGCAAACTTCACCCCCCTCTCACCCCTTAAAGGGCCCATCTCAATACCAAAAGATTGCCAAATTCCAGTAATAACTGCCACACAGGTAAAATGCACTCTCCAAAGCTAAGAAAACAGCATCCATGGGACCAGACGACATCCCAGGCTGTGTACTACATGAACCACAAAATGAACTGGCACCTTACCTAAGTGTCATGTTTAATCATAGCCTCACCTCAGGCTTCATACCTACTGAGTGGCACACAGCTACAGTTATCCCACTCCACAAGGGAGGATCCACCTTGGATCTCGGGAACTACTGCCCCATCAGTCTGATGAGTCTGATCTGCAAGGCCATGGAATGTATTATCATGGAACTTATAAACAAAGACATTGGCAACCTTCAAGCACTGGACCCCACCCAGTTTGTGTTCGTGAAGGGATGATCTTGTCTCCTGAACCTGATTGACTTCTTCAAAGCAGTCTCCAGAGCCATGGAAAAGGGTAAGGTGGTCCACACAGCCTATCTGGACCTCACCAAGGCCTTCAACACCATCCCCCACTCTGGAATCATAGATAAACTTAATAAGCTGGGAATTAATCCCTACGTCACTTGATGGGTTGCCAACTGGCTTACTGACAGAACCCACACTGTAAAAGTAGCTGATTCCAAATCCAGCTCCTCAGGGTTCAGTCCTGGGACTGCTTTTGTTTGGCATCTACTTCTCTGAAGTACAGGCCAACACTAAGGAACTCTGGCTTACAAAGTTCGCAGATGACTGCAAACTGGGAGCCATTATTGAATCCCCAAATGATGTGGATATTCTACAAAAGGGCCTTACAGAAACAGATGCATGGGCTCAAGCTCAATGCCAAAAAATGTATAGTTATTCCCTTTGGAAAAAAACATGTACCCATGAATTACCACATAGGTGGCAGTACACTAAACACCGAAAGTGTGATAAGAGACTTAGGGACACAGGTGGACAGTGGTCTCACCTTCGATAACCACATCACCACAACAGTCAGGAAATCTTTCTATGTGTCACACCTCATCACTAAGGGCTTTTCATCCAGAAAAAAGGAGGTCATTGTCCCACTGTACTCATCCCTCATTAGACCCAGTATAGAATACAACGCCCCGTTTGGTATGTACCTCTCAAGAAATCTGCAACAACTGGAAAGGCCACAGAAATACCTCACTAAAATAATCACAGGCCTAAAGCAGATGCTGTATGCTGACCATTTAAAAAAAGTCCACCTATACTCTGTCGCATATCATCTACTCAGAGGCGATCTCTGCTTAACATACAAGGCCATGTCAAACCCAGAGCTGTTGGACATGCTACACTTAAAGAAATCCCAATCCTTCAGAGACGCACATTCCAGGATCTAAACCTTGTCATCACAATGAACAAAACATGCTAGAGGGGTAGGTTCCTGACCCAAAGACTCCCCAGACTCTGGAACAGACTGCCCATACATGTCAAGTAGTGCACCTCTTTGGCCCTCTTCAAATGGAACCTTGATGATTGGATGGGAGATAGGAAATTCACCCCAGGGATCATGTCAGTCACCCTGCTAGACAGGGGTCCAGGGAAGTAAATACTGTGGGAAGAAATAGCCAGGGAATTGTTATGGCTAGGCTTGTATATGCCCTAGGGCCAATAGCCTAATATCAACCTATGAACCTATGAACTAAATAATGACAGTCATTGAGTTGCAGACTTCATACTCTTCAGAAAAATGCATGCTAAAGCAAGATCTGTCATTCTGTCAACTGTAAGTTTATACAAGAGCAATTTTAAATACTGTTTGTATGTTCCCCCAATATATTTGGCCTTGTCCAGATTTCCTGCATTAAGAAGATGAGAGGTACGTGCAAATAAATTGCTTTCTAGAATTAGGTATATCCAAACCTCTCAACTGTCCCCAATTTTGGCTCAAAATGTTGCTCTCCCCTAATAATCCCTCTGCAAAATTTCAAATTTGGAAGAAAATGTGGAGGGTTTACAATTAATAAATAATTGTAATGATCAGAGTTATAAATTACTTTTAATTTCAGAAATGCATGTAGATTCTCTTATTTTGTCAGCTGCTCAAGTTAACAGTACTAATATTAAAAAAGTGTCCCTTCTTTGACAGGTTGCCAGCTGTATTGTGTGGCTATTTTATATTTTTGCATCACATTTTTGGTCCGTTTTTCATAGAATTGTGGTTTTCTGGCAAATTAGTGGCAAATCATTAAAGACAAGTTAGAAAATAATGACAGACATTTGAGTTTCAGATTTCATACCCTTCAGAAAATTCATACTAATGCAAGACCTACTATTCTATTATCTTTCTAAGTTTATAAGGGTAATATTTAAAAATTGTCCTTATTTTTGGGCCTTTGTCCCACTTCTGTTTATGGCTTACTCCAGATTTCTTGCTCAGAGGCTGAGAGGTATGACAAATGTGTCAGGGCCATCACTGTCAGCCAGAGACATTTCAAATTGTGACATACTTGCACCCCACTCCCCCATGTAGTGACTCTGGATGTGTCCAAGCAAGGCAAGGAGCAGTTATGCAGTGTAAGTGTGCAGAGTATCCCCTCCATCCAAGGTAGACACAAGTACTACAGTGGCTTTTCATGTGTACTTGATTTGCAGAATATTCTGGTTTTCTGTCATATTTTTATACTGTTCATTTATACTTCTTATTCAGAAAATGCATGTTGTTGCAGTGCCTGTTGCTCTGTGTTTAAGTAGTAATGCTTTAATGACCATTAAGTAAGCTTGTCAGAGACTGTAAGATGCAAGTAAGCTTTAATAAATATACTATTAAAGAATTACCAACATTGAAAGCCTTTTCTTGTTGCTATGCAGAGAATATTTACATAACTAGATAGCGTATAAGCGTTAGGTATTGAAATGCATATTAGTATTTGTAATAAAGGACAGGATTACAGTATTTTCAGAAGCTCATTACATTTATTGAAGACTTGCAGTCATCTTTGCAGGCTTTACCCGTAAACTAAACAGAATGCCAATCTATCATGTGTAGTCCATAAACTATGCAGTAATCCTTTAAGCAATTTATCTTGAGCTTGTTTCTTATTTGCTGTTCATTTTTTACTTTGATCATGTTTTCCCCATGAAACAAGTAGATAGTTGTTGTCAGGCAGCAGGTCTTTTTTGGATAAGAAACATTTTTACAAGTGGGGGTGTCACAGAGATTGCTACTTTCAGCATGTTACTTGGTACTTTTATAAAGCTGAATATAAATTATATTTAGAACTGCAGTGCAAGGAGAAGTGGTTTGAGTTGAGTGCTGCTTGTTTTTTTATACTTGATTTTGACTGGAATTCCAGTAATGTATTTAAAAAGTAATTTATGTTTTCATGCCTTGCAACCTTTTTGTTTCCATCTAGGTTATTACTAAATAAGCTGTCATGTAGCCAATGCATTGAAATATTTTTTTTTTCTTCTACAATTCATTTTGTCTTGGTTAGACTCTCATAATGATGGTTTGGCAGTGGCACCCAGGGCAGCGTATTTAATTAAAGTCCCAGTTTTTGCGTTTTTTATCATAGCTCAACCCCTTTCTAGTTGCCCACACCCCTTCCCATTGGCCCCATCCATTCAGCTGTCTCCTGCAGCCCCCCCCCCTTTGATTTGAAGTCACCAGCCGCCACTGGCAGGTACTTCTGAAAAAAATATGAGCTGTTAATAGCATTAATACACAACCATGTGATTCAGTACCACAAGTCTCCACATACAGTGGTAAACCTGCAGCCATAAGACAGAATAAGGATTACAGAGCCACACGTCTTGTACTTGCATTTTTTTACAAACTCCAACATGTTTCAGCCATGCAGACCTGCAATGGTCTTATATTCATGAAAGTGATCAGAACAAATATGGATATCATATTAATGTTGCATTTTCTGTAATGTAGATCTTACTGCTGTATATATTACTCAGCATTCACACATTCAGAAGTATACTGTGTGATGCTTCTAAAAGCTTTATGGATAATCGAGAAATGCGTAGTCATCTGCAGCCTAAGAGCTATAGGTGTCAGTGATCCACAGCCATGCTAGATGTGTAAAAAGATGTACCGTATAAATTGCCATATAACTATAGGTCTTCCATGTGTGATGTGCAATATTACCTAAATAACTGCAAATAGTTTCAAAAATAGGCTACAATGGGATTTGAACTAACACATATGAGATCAGCAGTTACTTGCCATATTACTTAACTATTTCAGCTAAGTGCAAAAAACAGTTTATTACTAATTATAAAAGAAGAATTTATGGAATTTCAGTAGTAGTTCTATGTGTGAAGTTCGTATGAATGTACAGTCATAATCAAAAATCCTTCAAAATGTGCACCCAGTATAGGTGCCGATAACCTCAGATATATTGATACACTAGTGGCAACTTTAATGAGTAAAACTTAAATTCCTACATTTGCATTTCTCTTATCACTATAGCTACCCATATTATACACATGAAACACTCGCAGGAATTGACACGCTTACCAAATACATACATGATAAGATAGTTGGCTGGCATCAGACCTCTGCAACCCTCTGGTGAAGATACTCTGTGCTCTTCTGATGTATGTCATTGCAAGGGTGGACCTGTACACCAGTCTGGTAGATCCCAGTACATCCGTAGTACTCTGTCACAATATGGTTCCCTATATTGATCATTGCAAAGTTCCTTGGATGTGCTTGCTTCCTCTGTTCATGTCCAGCATAGACAGTGAGCATCTAGGTGGTCTCCTCCTCAGTCCACTTCAGCACCTGGACACACCAAAGCCTCCTTTCAGTCAATAGCCTCAATATTTGAATTGACAATGGACAAACGCACTTTGAAAATAATGCTAACTGAGGTGTCAGTCAGTTTGCAGGTAACAATGCTATGAGCAGTAAATGTAGCAATATCACATTTTAAAGTTGGCACTTATAAGATGATAGTAGACTATTGGAGGGCATTGAGTATATGTTACAGATATTCCAGTTTAATAATACCTGTTGGGTAGTTGATCAAAGCATATTACCATTATGCCAAGCTATTGGTTACTGTGTCTGATTTCGAGAACTTACACTGCCATTCGCAAGTGGGATTCCAAAACATTGAATGTCAATGAACCTCATTAATTATGTATAGCGCGAATGGTACTTAAAAGCTGTGTGCCCATAGCTAAACTCACTATAATGTAGGGCTGATCTACAGCTAGCTTCAAAGGTAAGCATTGTTGTGGTAGAATAGCTTGTTATTATCACACATCTATGTTATCACAAATCTGTATAAATCAACTTATACATGTTGTCAGTCATCTTTTTTAGTTTTTTTTTAAGTTGTCAGCATTATAATCTATCTGTGACATTAATAAAGGAGGGTAGAATTCAACAATATGCAATAGATGAGTAAATGCCCATCAGTGACAATGAGATTTTCCCTATATATCATTTGTATGGATAAAAAGGAAACAGCCCTGACAAACTATAGATATAAAACAGAATGAAAATACATCCATACTTATTTCTACTAACCTGTAATGTCGATGGTATGTTTATGGAAAACAATGACTTCAGAAGTTTGCCATAAGTTTTATTTTCATTGACTAGTTTACGGATACTTTCTGGTGCTTAGTAATGTAGTACTAGTTAGTAATTTCAGTCTGATACAGACAATACAAAGATGGCTTTGAATGTTCACTGTTTATTGTGTTGATATGTAGCCATGAGTACATAACAGTTCATTTTAATATGCTCACTTTTTTCTTCGCTGTTTCTGCATAAAATCCAGTATGTGTGTTGTGTACCATATAATAACGTTAACTTTTTATGAGGTGTATCACTGACTGCAGTAATATATGAAATACATCCTACATTCTTGAGGAACACAAGCTTTTTCTGTTTGGATGTGCGTGTAACTGTGGAAACACCATTACTATAGTACTGGGTCTGTGGCACATTGGTTATGTGTCAGTCCCTTACTTGTTGTGATATCCACTGACATGGGGTCAAATTCCACTTATACACATATGACCTATAACATTTTTTTAATGGACTGGTAGATGTGATGATATTGTTAATCCTTATGTATTATATATTCTGAGATGTTTTTCTTTTTCATTCTGATTATCTGTACATAATGGTGAAATAGATTAAGCAGATTGTTTTGCATAGCTTTGCATTGGAAATGAGAGGTGAGCAATTCTATTGACAATATGCTTTTAATATTATCCTGTCAATATGTGAGCCCCCTATATAAAGCTTAACATGTGTATATCATCCTGACTTCCAGATGTCAATCAGAAGTAGGGGAGACAATTTCTCACACAGAGAGAATGAAATTATAATCAAAATTATGTGACAGTATGGCCACAACCTTCTAGAATGGATGGACAATGCTGTCTGGAGGAATCAAGTGAGAATGGACCTTACAAGCATGATCAGTGCTGTGAGTGGTCACTATAGATCCAGTGAGGCTCTGATAGATGTTGCTCTGATATGATCCTCCATGCAGCCAGAATCTGTCGCTATGAGAGGACAAGGAATGTCACTGGAGGTGAGCCACTCTGTCCTCCTCTGGATAAGATAAGTGTGTTTCTGGCCTCACATCATACAACCAATCGGGATTGTTGGATAGCTGGGGAAGACATTGAAGCAGGTGTTCCAGGACATGCTGGTATGTCCTAACTTCCAAAACAATGTCGCATATACCATATCCCATTAAGAAACTTTATTTCACAATTATTTTTGTATTGTTATATTTGTGCTCCAGCAGCAGAAGTACACTGTGAACGTAGAAACACACGATGTGAATGCACAGCATAAGTGTTACAGCCTGTTATCTTACAAAGAACATACACAATATTGCTAGCAAAGTGTGATTTTTTTCAGTTCCATAGGTCCCTCAACATCTACACAGCATCAACATATGTCACATAAGTGTCTCCAAATAATGTTAGTGTGATCCAGTTTTCTGTGCCTCTGCCTTCTATTATGACTCTAGAGTATACTCACATATTGATGCATTTGTGCCATTTTAACCTACAGATACATCATTGCAAGACATGGGCCTTGAAGCTGTATGCACAGATAGACCAGGTAAGGTTGTCCATCTTGTTGATATGATGTAGCACTTTTTTGCATACCTGAGAAGTAGAATATTCATGTTGCCTTGTTTCATACAGAGGTACTGCTGGATGACATGTGCACTGATTGTCACATACGTGTTTCCGCATGCTGTTAGTGTGAGCCATATTTGTTCTGTGCCTCTGCATCCAGTCATGGCTGTGGAGAATACTCCCATGTTTCTGTTTGTTTGCCTACAGGATCTGCATTACGACAGGTGATACACTCACCAAACAGGGAGGACATACCTGGTAAGGCTTTGTATAGGTTCCTACATTTCATTATTGATAATCATATCTGTGCACTTCATGACTACTATGGTCTTGTTCACTTGCATAGGACACCTGCAATCTGCACTTCATTCTTGCCCATCGGTTATGTATCTATATCATATCCTGTGTATTATACCTCTGCTGGAATGCTGCATGATGCCTGCTGTGTGTTGAATGATGATGTTTTTGTCTATCTTTAAACATGAAAGTTGCATTTCAACCCTCACCTCTTGCAATGGAGTCACAAGAGGATATGACAAGTAGGTTTTAGTACTTGTATTACCATCATTTGTCATATTTGTTTGACATGTAATGTATATGTCCGTTCTCTCTGTTGTATAATGTCCCTGAACCACCCACAGCCACACCAGTCCATATCATCATTAGCACTGTAGTCATATAGCTGTCCCATATTTCAGAACTATGCTGCATCATGTGATTTCTGTGAATGTATGTGCCATGTGTCATCTGTCTCTTATTGTAACACATCCACTGCCTGCCTTCTCCAGGAACCCATCCACTGATCCTGAGGTATGATGTGATGTGCCTAACTGTAATAGTACAGCCCATGGCACACAGGCCACTGAATGTGCCAAAGGATCCTGAGCAAGAGGAACTGTACAAATGTTTGGGAACTGATGAAGGATCAACAATAAAATGTGAACACATGCCAATAAACTTAGTAAGGAATATTTTAGAAGACTAAAATTAATAGGGAAAACAGCAGTGACATCTAGGAACAAAGTCCAAGCTATAAACTAATTTGCCGTTCCTGTCCTAACTTATAGCTTTGGAGTGACTGACTGGCCCCATAAGGTGTTGAATAGATTAGACAGGAAAACAAGAAGGATACTTCATGCTTATCAAATGATTTATAAAAATCAGTGTATACCAAGACTATATATTCCCTCTTCTGAAGGAGGTATGGACCTCCTCAAAATTTATTACATGTATAGATCAGCAATCGTAGGACAGCATACATATCTGCTGACCTCATGAGACCCAAATGTAGTAAAAGTTTTAAAACATGAGCCAGGAACATGGTGTAAGCCGTCAGCTTAGGTTTTCTAGACTGCATTAGAATAACACTGATTCTTGAGCCATTGTGTGTCCTATTGTGTCATTCTGACCATGTGGCAATGATGACTGCTGTGCTGCCTACTGACTAATCTGTAGGTGTTTTTTTTCAAATGTCTGATGCCACAGATATTTTGTGATCATTTATCTGACCTAGATGAGTAGCTTCAATTTGTATTATGCAGTGCTTCTTTGTCATTGGTATATGCTAGTGCAGATACTGATGGCAGTAATGCTATATGTGATATCATGTTTTCATGTTTGCATCAGTTGCTAGTGGACATATAGCAGATATTTGCATGGTTAAAAACTGTCATCTTTGTCATCTGTCATTGATTGCTTCATTACACATTTCCTTGTTTTCTGCCATTCCTGAATTTACAAGTATGCCTCTGTATGCATACCTGTGTCACTTATGGCATTTTAATATAGTACTGCACATGCCTCACCCTCAGCAATCACTGTATTTTTGTGTACCTGTTTGGATTTTAAATCACCATGCTGATACGTACTTCCCATGTGTGCCTTTCCATATCTGATTAATTTTGCACACACACACACACACACACATATATATATATATATATATATATATATATGTGTGTGTGTGTATATATATATATATATATATATATATATATATATATATATATATATATATATATATATATATATATGGGTCTACTACGGTTAATTGAAAACTCACTTGATTGAAAATGAAATTACTAGGACCACTTCAATGAAACCTCACCTCACTGAAAACTCACTTGCGTGAAACTCATTTCATTGAAAGTTATAAATGGCCTTTTCCCCACTGCAGTGTGACCCTGGAATTAGTATATAAAGTAAGGGGGGTTATATCCTGGTTATATATTCTGTTTTGGAAACAGTTATTTATTGCAATTGTAAGTATCACTGTGTATAGTTTCAAATGTTTATAATATGTGGGGGGCTACGCCACCCACACCCCCCTTACTTTATATACTAACTCCGGGGTTGCACTGCAGTGGGGAAAAGGCCATTAATAACTTTCAATGAAATGAGTTTCAAAGAAATGAGTTTTCAGTGAAGTGAGCTTTCAGTGAAGTGGTCCTAGTAATTTCATTTTCAGTCTAGTGAGTTTTCAATCAACCATAGTAGACCTTTAAGTGGAGACTTTTTTTTGGTGTGCTATATATATATATATATATATATATATATATATATATATATATATATATATGTATATGTATATAATATGGATCTAGGACTAATTACCAATGACACGTTTTAACAAAACTGAAACGGATGAGCACACTTCCGTGAAAGTCTGCAAAAAAAAAACTAAAACATAGCATTTAAAAAAAAACAGTAAACACGTTTATGCAGGGAGACAACCCCCCCTGCATCTCCCATGTGGGGGGCTATGCCCACCACACACCCCTACTTTTATATTCTCACTCCGAGATCACACTACAGAGAAGACTGTTTCACGATCTCGGCAACAGCAATTCCGTCATGTGCTCACCCGTTTTGGTTTCAGTGAAACGAGCTTTTGCTTAACAGTCCTAGACCCATATATTTACATATGTATATATATATATATATATATATATGTGTGTGTGTGTGTGTGTGTGTGTGTGTGTGTGAGTGTGTATATATATATATATATATATATATATATATATATATATATATATATATGTGTGTGTGTGTGTATATGTATATATATATATATATATATACACACACACACACACACACACACACACACACACACACACACAACATTAATACAGGTTCCATGTATATAATTGATGCTCTGCATGTTTGCACATATTATTACCTGGAACTTAGTCATGTTGTTGCAATAAACTATGTATTGTAGCATTGCTTTCTGTGTGACATTTCTTATCAGGCATGTAATATAATGCTTGTTTGTGTTTATTTTCCTTTAAGCCAGTCCTTGAGATGTTTATAATTACTCAGGCTGCTGTAAGACTTTTACTGTGTAGTAAACACACTTATGCACATCACACACTGCTATGTATGAAGCATTAATATTAGTGTACAATCCCTGTTTTTGGGTATGTGTTTGTTGATACATTCTCATACACATCATGGGTCTGGATTTCTTGTGGTAATGGCTGTTTTATGGGTAATGTAATTTATCTGTATGATGATAGCCTGCCTGTTAAATGACACCTGCTGTTATGCACACCTCCTGCATGTCACACATTTGCCTACATGATCCTGTTTGGTGATGTACCTTGCAGAGAGTCTTCCTGCATTGACTTTTCCTCCGAGTGTTGTGAATATGTTCTTACTGGTATACCTTATGCTTATGTTATGTATGATGTTCAGTGTGGACAAATAATGTTTTCTTTCCATTACACGTGCTATGTTTTGTTGTTGTGGGGCAACATATGAACATGACTGTTTAGTCTGTGTACATTTGTATGTATGGCTTGTCATGACTCAAAGGTGTATATCAGATGCTGTCATGGTGCCTGAGCTAGACATATGACCACATCCTCTGTCACCCACACCTATGTCTTCTCACTCCTGTATCCTCCTGATTACCCTGTGAAGGCTCTGATATGTCATCATGAGTCATTTGGGGTTGTTGGAGTAGGTCACACACACCTGTGGCTGGCAAACCACCATTTTTTGCTGTGATCATGTTGTGTAGCTTGGTACACACAGTAACCATCTGTGATGCCTTTTCTGGTGTGTATTGTGATGCACCCCCAGATGTGTCCAGACATCTGAATCTTGCCTTCAGCAGCACCAAACACATGCTGGATGGTGTTTCATGTCATGGTGTGTGATATGTTGTATGTATCCTCAGTAGCAGATGATAGGGCTCTGTTTGGCATCATTAGCCAAGGCTCCAGAGGATAACCACAGTCATCTGTTTGTGGGAAGGTGATAACACATATGTTGTCTTCATGCTTAATGGTGACAGGTCATCATACCTGTGGACTCACACTTACCAAGTAGTGGTCCCTCAGGTATTTCATCATGATGAAAAATGGCCCTCAGACTGCTTTCCTTCCATATTGTGGCATCATTCACACTACTGGGATGTGTTGCCATGATACTTGTAATGAGTTCATCTGCTGAGTACACCATCTGACAATTGAGAGGTGGACACCCATTTCTATTGATATACTGTTCAGTATCAGGAAGAGCTGAGATTTTAATTGTGATGTGGGTGCAGTCTGTTGCACCAAGAACACTAGGCAAGTTGGTTATGGTACAGAACTGTTGCATGGCAGTTCTTCAATCCATCATTGTTGTTGGGAAGTAGATGTAATCATCTACCTTGGTAGAAATTGCTGCCAGGAAATGTGAGAGGATGCGAATAGCAGCTGTCTGGGTCACTCCTACAGCATCTCCAATATGCCGAAGAAATGTCCCAAAGGCCTGGTTACCTAGACACAGACATACTTTTGTTTCTTTTGGTATTGGGTTACCTCACAGACTACGAGCATACATGTGGGGTGCACACATCCTACGCATAGCTTGCACCAGCTCTCTGTCTAATCTGTATCTCTCTATTATTTCCTGGTAAAAGAGCTAGCTTAATTATTGCCTGGCTCAGTGCCTATCTGGCTGCCTTCAAGGCTGCATTTGCAGATCGCCCTCAGTACCCAGCCTGCTGTAGTGCATCAGATGCCATTTTTTTAATGTATGATTTGTGTATTCCTCAGTATTCCATATGAATCTGTGGAATATAGTGTAATTATGAAAAAGCACATATAGCTTCCTCTGAGTGCTTTCATAAAGTTGTCGGTGAAGTACTTTGTCGCATTTAAGTTGTATTTGGTACACCTGTTGTGTTTTGGAATCTGGAAGATGTGAGCAGAGTCCATGATTATCGTATGATAATAGACAATTACTTGGTCTTGTTTTAGAGTACATTATAGTATCGTGTCTGCCACTGATGCATTGACATCTTCCTTTGGTGTGCCATGCTATCCACAATTTTCTTTTGGAATCTGGCCTGCAGTCTCAAGAAGCTGTGAAAGTAATAAATTAACATTTTTAAAAAGATGTTTTGATTTGTTTTTAAGTTTCTTGGGTTTAGAGTTTGTTTTCCATGCATTGTTTTTCCCCAACTCTCTTACGCAATTCAGCATTCAAGTCCATTTATTCAGTAACACTGATAATCTTGTTCTTTTGAATTAAAGTAGTTGCCTCTTCTAAAGTGTCAGAGACTTTAGTTCCACCAGAGAAGTTGATTTTGAGTTTTGTGAAAGTAGATTATACCTCTTTTTTTCAGTTCTTTAATTAATGATGGACACACTTTTCTTTCTGACATTACTTTTCTGGACTAATCATTATCAAATTATATTTGTACTTTGTCCTATTTTTATAGGAGGATCTGACCAAGCTGTTTTCAAAATTAGATCCTCTTTAATGCTAGAGACAACTCTTACAATAATCAAATGAGGAGGGGCATTTTATTTTCTTGTAGAGGAGGACAAAGGCCTATGTGCTCTCTCTAGACCAAAGGATAGAGCTTCAGGTAAGTCTAAATTTTGATGTAACCAAGTAGCTAAAAGTTTATTATCTTGTCTCCTTCGCTCATCTCAGGAATTCCATATATTTTAGATTGTTCTTTCTAAGTCTATTATCTACATCATCTGTTTTGTCTAAGAGTCACTTATTTTGTTTTAATAGAAATTCAACTTTTTTCCCCAAGGACCTTTTTTGAATTTTCACTTGTGTTGTAACATAGGCAAATTTACTTTCATATAAAAGTAATCAATCTTTATTAACAAAACAAACATTATACTTCACATGTATTGCAATATATCGTATAACTTAAACAATATTACATAAATTATTCAATTCCTGCCTTTTTAAACAAGAAACATCTTTATTAAACCATCATTTACTACAAAGACAATCATACATTTTTTATAGAATTGAAAACAAACCACACCAACACAATCCTAGTCACAAGTATTTTATATCACAAACACTACTGACACACTCCCAGTTGCAGACATTATAGATCACTTATACTCTACCCATTCTTTCACACTCAAACATTACATAGATCATTTAAGTCCTGCCGCCTTTTAGACCATTCCTCCCTTGTATGTATTGTTCCCACAATTCCCAACAAAAATTCAATTTGAAAATCATCTTCATTTATTCTTCTTCATATTAATTTAGGGCATCTTCTACTAATCTGTTCAGCATGTTGGTTTACCAAGTTACTTAACAAGTCTATTTGTTGTAATTTTCTTTATAATTGTACATTTTTGTATCCTGCTTATCTGCTTTGATTGTAAGATCTTGATACTTAACATTATAAACTGAATTTCTTTCTCCATGGAAAATTCTTGACTATTATGTTATGAATGATTCATTTTACAGTGTTCTCTGCAATAGATATACCAATGTATTCTGACTGGAAATTTTCTATTTTCAAAGAAAATAATTATTTTTCTTGTAGCTTTAGTTCCTTTCAGTTAAATTTAAAAAAATCTTCAAAAGTTAGAAAATGAACCAAATTATTTAGTCAGAAAATAATTAAAGATGTTCTTCATGTTTCACTGTTGCAGTCATTACATTTGGGTAATCTGCTGGCAGGTTGCCTTCAGTCAGCCTGAATAACAAAGTCTTGGGTCCTGCGTCAGTTGCTGTCCCTTCTTCCATGACGTCAGGTTGTCAGGGGTATAAAACATGCAGCCGACGCCATTCTTATCAGTCTTTCTTGCTGTGCGGTGCCCGAAGCAGAAGCAGTTTGCAAGTGCCGGTCGGCCGACTTCTGAAATTTTCGTTTTCGAGTTTCAGAACTGAAGTTTTCAACCTAAAGCTAAGTACCCCATTGGAGAAACTTTTTCTTGCTCCTTACCGATGTCAGTAAAAGTTAATAATTGTATTACTTGTGAGAAGCAAATACCTCATAAGGATTTTCATTTGTACTGTATTCCTTGCCTAGGCCCTGACCACAACGTGCCTTGCTGTCGGTTTTGTGCTAAATTTAACCAACGCACTATTAAACGTCAGTATATTTTTGCATCTAAATACTTTTGCTCAAGATTTAACTATCCAGAAATGTCATCGGTTAGCAATCCGACTACCAGAATTCACAAAAACGCAAAGAAAAAGACAGAGACAGACCGTCGAGGTCCAAAACCGACGACGAAGCTTCTCCTAAGCCAGTCGCCGGTTAGCCGGTACTCAGTGAGACGCTTTCGCAGCCCCTGATACCAGCTACTTTTGCTTCGCAGGCCTCTACTGAGACCCATTCAGAGTCTGGTATGCCGCGAGACACTTCAAGTATTGAACCCGCGGATGTCTCTCCCTTAGATGGGTCTGGAGCCACTGAGCAGACATCGGCTTCTGAGGGTGTTTTCAGGCCTAAAGATTTGTATATTAAACTGACACCATCCTCAAAGGCAAGATCAAAACCAACTTCTATGTCTAAAAAACCGATGCATGGGCCACGTGCTCAGGCCCCTATGCCTAAAAAACAAATGATCAAAATGGCTGAGGATTTAATTACCTTGATCCGGAGTTCCCAACCCCCTCCTGATAAGAGGCCTAGGCAAGACACTGATTATGAATCTTCAGATCAGGTTTCCATTTCTTCTGATTCCTCTTCTGATCAGGAATTATCTATTGCACCCTATGAGGACTCTGATGCAGAGGAATCCACCCCTTCTGCTTCTCCTCCTGAGGATTTTTCTTTTGGGGAAACTTTGCATACATTAAGGGAACATTTTCATTGGGAGAGTCAGGATTTTTCAGAATCCAAAAAGAGGCTTAGGGATTTCCTTCTTCTTCCTCAGCATAGGCCTTTGGCTATACCTCCAGTTCTAGACATTGTTGATGATGTTTTCTTAGAATCCAGCATGGCTCCTGATTCCCTGCCTCCGGCTCCTAGTAAGACAGAAAGATATTACAGGGTTCCTGACTCCCACAAATTTCTTTTTAAAAACCCTACTGCTGACCCATAAAAAAATTCTCAGGGCCCCAAGGGTGTTAAGGCTTCTACCGCTAAAAATCGTACCCCTTCTGATAGAGACTCCATGGTGCTGGATAGATGAGGTAAAAAGGTTTACACATCTGCAACCCTGGCAATCACAGCTTTAAACTGTCAATTTCATATGCTTAAATATCAGCAGCATGTCATGGGCTTACTTAAACAGAAAATGTTGATTTCTGACTGTGTGGAAAATAAAGAGTTACAGGATTTATTGCATTCAGCTGAACAAGTTGGAAAGCATACTTTGCAATGTGGTTTTGATTCCTTGGAGGCCTCTTGCAGGGCCGCTGTAACTGGATTTGTGATAAAAAGGCATGCTTGGCTCAAGGAGCAAAATCTGCCTAATCATGTTAAAGCAAAATTGTTGGATGCTCCTTTACAACAGGATAGTCTATTTGGTAATAAGGCAGAAGAGGTTTTGAAAAAGATGGAAGACAAAGCTAAATCTATGCAAACTGTAAAAGATTTCCTACAAGTGCAACCACCCAGGTTCAGTAGACACTGGCCTACAAATAATTGGTCCTTTCCAGTACCCACCAGAGCCACTCAGGTCAAACCCAGACACTCCAAAGGCTCCAGGTTTCAGTCACAAGGAACTTACAGAACAAAACAATGGGGCACCCCCACCTCCAAATCTGGAAGTAGCAAGGCACCCCCTATGGTAAACAGTCTCAATGACTTTCCTCTGCCATTTCCAAGCCCTTATCTTTTGACAGCCCCTTTGGGAGGAAAACTAGCACTTCATGCACAAAATTGGCATCTAATTACCCAGGAAAAGTGGGTTTTAAATATAGTATCCCAGGGATACAGATTTCATTTCCACACATTGCCAGTTCCAAATGGATGGCGAGATCTGCCTCCAAATCAGTGGGCAGAGGCCCAGAAACAAGTTATGTCCCTCATGGATATGGGGGCTATTCAACCAGTACCAGAAAAGGAAAAAGGATAAGGTTTTTATTCAAGACTCTCCCTGGTACCCAGAAAAGACAAATCATGGTGCCCAATTCTGGACTTATCCATTCTAAATACTTTCCTGGACATTCCAAAATTCAAGATGCTGACTTTACAACAGTTACTGCCTATGCTAGGCAAGGATGCCTGGTTGGTAACTCTAGACTTAAAAGAGGCTTATCTGCATATCCCAATCAGGGAATCTTGCAGAAGATACCGCCGCTTCAAAGCAGGCTATTTGCATTACCAGTTCCCTGCACTGCCCTTTGGCTTATCTACTGAACCCAGGGTCTTCACAAAGTGCCTGGCACCAGTAATTGCATTTTGCAGACAATGAAACATTAAAATTTATCCCTATCTGGACGACTGCCTAATTCAGGCAGAAAACAAGGACACTCTTCTACAGCATCTGGCTTTTGTAAAAAGGCTTCTAACTTGCCTAGGGTACACTATAAATGAAAAGAAATCACAACTGGTACCCTCTAAAAAAATTACATTCCTGGGTGCAAGCTTGAATACAACTGCTCAGATGGCTTACCTCACACCAGACAAACAAATCCAATTGATGACTTACTTCAAACAAGTGGCCACAAAACCCTTTATCTGTAAGACAAATTCTGCAGGCCTTGAGGTTCATGGCTTCCTGCATTCTTCTAATTCCATATGCAAGACTGCATATGAGGAAACTTCAATGGTACCCAAAAAGCTTATGGAGTCAACATTGTCACAGCCTGGAAACAATGATTCCTTTCATTCCTTGCCTGCAGCAAGAGTTCCTATGGTGGGCAGAGGCCTGTCACCAAAACAAGGGACTGTCATTCATTCCACCCCCTGCCACCCAAACCCTGACTACAGATTCATCAGACTATGCTTGGGGGGGGGGGGCGCATCTGGCAGGGAGATGCATTCAGAGCGCATGAAGCCCAAAGCAAATGCACCTGCATATCAACCAGAAAGAGATGATAGCTGTACAGAATGCTCTGACAGCTTTCAAGGACTTTCTTCATCCAGGACAACTACTGATAAGGATGGACAACACTACAGTCATGTGGTACATAAACAAGTAGGGGGGTACACATTCCTACCCCCCTTTGCAGACTAACCATGACCTTGTGGAACACAGCCTTGTCTTATCAAATACATCTACAAGCTCAATTCCTGCCAAGAAGGCAAAATACTCTGGCAGATGAACTAAGCAGAAATCTTACAGACCCACACGAATGGAAACTGGATGCACAAATTTTCAGCATGTTGACACGCAAATGGGGGAGCCCAGACATAGATCTTTTTGCCTCACCCCAAAACTATCAGTTGGACAAATTCTGCAAAAGAATCCATCACAAAAAAGCTTGGAAAGTGGATGCTCTATCCTTCAGCTGGAAAAACCTATCAGTCTTTGCTTTTCCCCCTCTGCCTCTGCTCTCCAAGGTATTACTAAAAGCCAGACAGGAAAAAACAAAAATGATTCTGATTGCTCCAGACTGGCCTCACCAGCACTGGTACCCGCTCCTATGTAATATGCCACACCTTCCTCCATGGTACCTGCCTCAGACACCTTATCTACTGTCTCAGCAGAACTTTCAATTTCTGCACACTCATCTCCAAACTCTGAATCTTGCAGCATGGCTAATCAGCTAATCTCACCAGTTACATCTTTCAGCAAACCTGTGATGGATGTCATTTTGGAGGCTAGAAGGCCTAGCACTAGAAAATCTTATGCTGATAAATGGAAAAGATTATGTGCCTGAAACCAGGCACAAGGAATATGCACAGAAATGCTCACTATTCCTCAGATTCTACAATATTTAACTGAGATGCTTCACAAGGGACTATCTTTCTCTTCCATACAAATCCACGCCTCTGCCATTTCAGCTCATTACAACACAGAGCCTCCCCTCTTTTCTCATCCCCTGCTAAAGCAGTACCTCAGAGGGGGCCAAAACCTTAAGACCTCCCAGGAGAGCACCAACTCCTGCATGGGACCTCAATTTTGTGTTGGAAAAACTCACCCTGCCTCCTTTTGAGCCAGCTGCTACTGTGGACATAAAATTTCTCTCTTGGAAGACAGCTTTTCTTTTAGCAGTCACTTCAGCTAGAAGGATCTCAGAACTACAGGCTCTCATGGCAGTGGTGCCTTTTATTATTTTCTACCCAGACAGGGTAGCGCTCAGTACCAATCCATCCTTTATGCCTAAGGTGGTATCTAGTGTGGCTCTTAATCAGACCATTCATCTCCCAACTTTTTTCCCAAATCCACAGAACAAGGGGGAGCAGATTCTACATTCATTGGATGTACACAGACAACTAAGATTCTACTTTAACAGGGCAAAATCTCTAAGAAAATCTGAGCAACTACTGGTGGCATTTGCTACAGGGGAAGAGGGAAAGGCTATCTCAAAGCAGACAATTTCAAAATGGATAAGCCATTGTATTTGTTTATGCTACATGCATCATGGTAAACCTGTCCCCAAGGGGATCAGATCCCATTCCACCAGGGCTGCATCTACTTCTGCAGCTTTTCTCAGAGGGGTTCCTAGCAGAGATATTCTAGAAACTGCTACCTGGAGCTCAGTTCATACATTCACCAAGCATTACCATTTACCTCTCTTTTCTAAATCCAGAACAGGTTTTGCCACTGCTGTCCTGCAGGGCCTTATAGCTGCTCCTAATGCTGTATAATTCCATCCTCCCAACCATAGCTTTGGGATTCTACCCAAATGTAATGACTGCAACAGTGAAACATGAAGAACATAGTACAGTTGTGTACACTTACCATAAATGTAGATGTTTGAGTGTATTCACTGTTGCAGTTCTGGTTATCCACCCATCAGCCCCCTACTTTTCTCTTTTTATACCTCTTTTTTCTGTTACTATGCTCAAAAGCCTTTTTGTTGTATTTGCTTTTATTTGAAGATATATTTTTTGTGTTCTAAATTACATGTATATATATATATATATATATATATATATATATATATATATTTTTTTTTTTTTTTTTTTTTTTTTTTTTTGCTCCCCATTTGAGGGGCACCTGACATCTGGGGCAAGAAAAACTGATGAAAATGGCGTCGGCTGCATGTTTTATACCCCTGACGACCTGACGTCATGGAAGAAGGCTGCACAAAAACATTAAACAAACAGCAATTTACAGTGCAAACACAAAACAAAAAACAAGTGTTCTTTCATTCTTTTAAGAAAAGGTGCCACTATCGTACTCATCCCCAGACCCAACAGGTGACTGAGCCCTGCAGCTCATTCTTCTCCATCAAACATAGCTAGTGAAGTCTAAACACTAGCAAAGCTGCCTCTGTCACTCCAATGGGCTTTAAAGTCAGCCATCTTACATCAGCCGGCAAACCACCTTCATTTCACCTTATAGCAACCTGTAATAGTTAAGTCTGGGAACTTCTCAAAAAAAAAAACAAGTAAACCTTCTTCAGCTATAGTAGATCACCTACTTCCTGAGTCCCTTGACCTAGCTGTTAATACTGTATTTCTTTGTGTCACTTGTTCTTATCATTTTGTTAATTCAATCATATGTTCCCAAATTATGGAAAACGACATTAGTTGTCATGCTGAAAAAGGTGGATTATCCAGTTCATATGACAATTTCCATCCTACAGTTCTCTTGTAACCACTATTTAGGATCTTTATGACTAGCTAGCTACTTAAAAAACCCTCTCAAACCCTTACCATGGTTCTTGGTCTGGCTGCAGTACAGGAAATGCCCTCGTAAATGTTGCGAATTTCCTTTGTAATGAACTGAGTAAAGCTGAAACTGCTGATGCTTCGTATGTTGCCCTCTTTAAATCATACAGTGCTGTCAGCCATAACATTGTCATGCAATGACTATCTGAAGGTGGAATGTCATAATTTCCTTAGAATTCAGATAGCCTAATGTGTGAATGCGCTCTCCTTTTCAGTTCTGTGCCATCTAAAGTCCCTCAGGAATCAATGCTGAGTCTTCTGCTTTTCACTTTATTTGTTAATAAAATGTTATTAGCATCATAGGATAGGAGATTACTAGGCTAATGACCCTAGGGCCCTTACAAGCCTAGCCAAGGTTTACCCTTATTTCCACGATCAGCACTTATCACCCCTGTTCAAGAGGGACATAGTTGGAATCCCTGGGGTGAATTTACGGTTGCCCATCCAATCATCCAGATTACGTTTGAACAGGGCCAATGGGGTGCTCTGCTTGACATGAAATGGGAGTCTTTTCCAAAGGTGTAGTAACCTCTGGAAGACAAATCTGTCCCTCCAGCAGGTTCTATTAATATCACATACCAGGTTAAGGCCATTAGATGGAGTAACCTGTGTACTATTTGACTTACTGATATGCAGCATTTCCATAAAGCAGGGTCAAAGGTTGACTTATATGCAAAGCAGAGATCGTCTCTGAGTAGTCTGTTTGAAACAGAATAAAGTGACACTGATTTCAGACGATCCTCTTAGGACAGATACTGAAGACCTTGAATTTTCCTTGTGAGGAACCTTTGTGGTCTCTCCAATTGCTAGGTGCTTGGAAAGGTACATACCAAAAGGGACATTGTACTCAGTTTTTGGCCTGATGAGGGAAGAGTACAAGGAGGTTATAACTTCATTTTTTCTGGAGACAATGTCCTTACTTATAAGATGAGCAATATGGAATGCCCTTCTTACCACTGTGGAGACATGGTGTTCAGAGGTAATGTTGTTGTCAAACTGTGTGCCCAGGTCTCTCACCACTGAGTACGTACTTAAGATTTTGTTATTGATGTGGTAGCTAGCAGGAACATTGCTCTTACCAAAAGGGATGATAATACATTTTTTGCATGAGTTTAAGACCAAGACTTTGGCACCAGTCATTTATCTGTGTATGATCCTCTTGTAGGATGTTGACATTCTTTGGCAGTTCTATGACCGCTCCCAGTTTGCAGACATCAGCAAACTTTGTCAGACACAGACCTTTAGTTTTAACTTGCACTTCTGAGAAATAGATTCCAAACTATAGAGGTCCCAGGAGTGATCACTGTGGAACACCACTGGTTACAATTCTGCTGTTTGAGGTGGATTCCCCTATTTTGACTATATGAGTTCTATCAGTAAGCCAATTAGCAACCCATCTAATGATATATAGGTTGATACCTAGCTGGGTGAGTTTGTCAATTATGCCTGAGTTGTGGAGTAGTGTCAAAGGCCTTGGCTAAGTCTAGACAGGCTGTATGCACAGATGTCCCCTCATCAAGGGCCTTGGTGACTGTCTCGAAGAAGTCCACCAGGTTTAACAGGCATGATCTCCCTTTGACAAATCCAAATTGAGTAGGGTCAAGTGTTTGGTGGTTACCAATATCTTTGTTTATAAGGTCCATGATGATTCTCTCCATGGCCTTGAAGGTGAGGTTGTCAGGCTAATAGATCTGTAGTTCCTGGGGTAAGTGAAAGCACCACCTCTGTGCAAGGGGTTAACGGTGGCCTTTTTCCATTCAGCTGTGACAAAGCCAGTGCTTAGACTATGACTGAAAAGAGTTCTCAATGGCATTGCTAATTCTTGTTTGAGCCCATGTAGGATGCAGCCTGGGATGTTATAAGGTCCTATGGATGCATTGTTTTTGACCTTAGAGAGGGCGTTCGCGATCTGCTCTTTAGAGATAAATTAGAGCTATATTTATTTGACATTTGTTTACTGTGAAAGTCCAAATGGGCCAAAAAAGTGCCCATTTACAGCATCTGTGTGCAGAAAATATTTGTTTCTGTTTAGCATGTCTAGTTTTGATGGATTTTCTTGATATTGCTTTGGATGTGGAGATGAAATTTAAGATTATCATCTGTTATGACTCCTAATAGTTTGGTATGGTAGATTTAATTTCAGTTCCATTTGCCAAAAAGATATAATCTTGTTGCTTGGCAAATCTTATTAATTACACAGATGATTCTGCTGTCTTGTACTCTGGACACTACCATAATGTACTACACTGCAAACATGGTTATACAACTCTAGCCTTTATCTGAATACCTCAAAAATGGTGTGATATTCACTTCAAAGAACTGTTCTGTAAATATCAAGCCTGTTAAAATAAAACCTCAAGAGAATATTCCAAATAAAGCTGTCATTTCAATACAGTTGCTTGGAATTATCTTACAATCACATCAAATCCAACACACAGGATGATTCTAAAACCTTGACTCTTATATAGAAAAAGATACTTCATAACTGATCACATTAGTTTCTGTACAGCTATTGTTTATTTAACTCTGCGCTTCTCAGAATGTAGTCAATCTTCAGCTGGACCAGCTTTCAAAGTATGACTAAGCCTCCAAGTGTATTGCGAAATTTACTTCTGATTATCTTGTTTGTGCTTATTTTCGCTATTCTCTCAGATCCTCACAAAAGCTTCAGTTTAGTAAAACATTAACTACGACTCATCTAAAAATAGCACATGTATTTTTCTTTCACTTGACAAATGTGCCCCCATTATCTTACAAGTCAAACTGCATACACCAGCATGAAATTTTACTTACACACTAAACGTCTCACTTAGTCTTCATCCTCTATTAAGAGATTTGGTGACACTTTGATTCCTAAAAATAGATTGTTTCTTAGACTAACTTACTGTTCCTAAATGTAGTTTTTAAACACTTGTATGCAAACTGGTCTTTTAGCACTTTAATTAATGTACAATTCCTGAACTCTGGGCACATGTCCACATCATATGTATTTTGTATCTCACTAACTAACCCATCCATCTTCTCAACTTTTCTTTTACCTAAACTCTAATAATTTTAATCTGCTGAATCTAGGACCACAGACACATTACAGCTTAAAACCAGAATATCAGTTTCCTGTTTTCTGCATCTGTGTAAGTAGTTCTGTTTCATCATTTCACAAACTGGTGTGGTTAGATCAGACACTTTGTGTAGCTATTTTTTAACTTTTTCTGAATATTCAGCTGCATCTGCAATAAGTGTTCCCCAGGATTCAATAAACTTCATGTAGGCTTTACGCAGACACAACGTGGATGTTACATGTTTGCATGACTATGCATGGTGAGCACTAGCTCACAGTGCATATTAATGATGCTCGTTGCACCTAAGTTGGGCTAAGTGGCTGGCAACAGTGTTGCCAGTCAGGGAACCATCTAAGCGAACACAGATACAATTCTGTTTAAAGCAGAGCACCTGTGGTCCGCGGATTTGAGCAGAATGCCACAATGACCACCAGAGCTTCACTGCAACATATCTACACAAAGGCCAACATAATGCGGGGACATTTAACCAGAAATAGGGACATATTTGCCATAGATGTCGCATAGACTTGTGGTAGAATGAAGCTCAAGCATACCTGTCATCCTCTTTGAGCAAGATATGTGGACAAAGGCATACATAATGGGGGGCAAAGGGCTAAGACAGGGAAATATTTTTGATATTGCACTTCCAAACTTAGAAAGTTAATAGAATAAATAGGTTGTACATTAGCATGAACTTTCTGAAGAGCATGGAGTTTGAAACTCAAATGTTAGTCATCACTTTCTGACTTCAGTCCGCAATGACATGTCAATGAATTGCTAGAAAACAAACATTTTATGAGAAAAAGATCACAAATGTGTGACAAAAGCTGGAGATTCTCCACATATCAGGACAGTTGAGAGGTATGCACTCAAATGTGTGCACTAGTGAGTCACATCAGTCCAGAGATCATCCCAGTGATATGGCAGAAAGCCACAAATTTGTTAAGGAAAACGTCTGGACATCCTGGGAATATCTGGACAGCTGAGAGGTATAAATATGAAGTATATGTTCCAACCACAGTAAATGACAGTGTACCTACAGTGCAGAGTATTGTGATATCCCATTCCTGGCATTCTGTACTGAAGCTGTGTTAATGATCTGTAACCGGACATGGACTGTCATGTAAAATGATCACTAAGGGGAAGTGTGTGTATTGAATAGGGACACACAGATGAATTGCAGGAATGAATACAGGGAAAAAGGACAGGTGAAACTCCCTCATGTACAGCAGAGGAGGGTATGTCAATGGAAGATGGCCGTAGCAGCAACAACAAACACATATCTGTATGGTACAGTACAGACTGTACAGTGAAAATGTGTTGTCTGTGACTGTCACACAAGGTAATATAACAATGGGGAGGATGTCTGTGTGAGATAAGCATCCTTACATGAATAATGTAGAGGACATCTATCAGGGATCTGACATGCAATTGGGGTAGGGTGCATATTGTGAAACTGTGCAAACTGATATGCCCAAATATGAGTGTACTCTCAGCAGGGGTCTTCAGCAAGGTGGCCACAGGTAAAGGATCATGGAAAAAATTACAAGAACCAACCACAATCATGGACAATACCAGAATAATACCACCACTAATCCCATGTCTTTGGCATAACATATGTGATGTGGAGTGATAAGAGATAAGCCTGCACACACATACACACCTGAAGAACTATTATGATACGTCCACATTCTATGAGGGTAACCATGCACACTGTCCTGGCACAAGGCCGACTGCTATACCTGTATGTGACAGCATGGGCAATATAAGCTAGTTGCCTTGTGTGCATGGCACATATATGGGACAATCCACAACGTCATGAATGCTATACATGCCATTAATGTTGCCAAACACTTTTGTGTGCAGTGTGTGCATAAGCAGAACATGTAGCACACGTGCATTTGGTGTAACAACTTGATTGGTGTTCTGCACCATCAGACAGTCATGTATATTTCATAGAAAGAATACCTAGGTATGGCCAATGAGCTGTGTGACAGTGCACTGTGAGAAAGGTGGTCCACTTCAGTTACACATCACTGGAAGATGTGTAGGGAGGCACATGAATAAGTGTGCATTGTACACAGTTAATAGTGTGATGAAGGCTGGGAACCATGAAGGTATTATAGCCTCTGATGTGGATGTCCTTCACATACCTAGTACTTGTGTTACATTCAAGGGAGTAGTCAGCACTGTGACCACATGCTGGTGTATGTGCCACTTACTCTCTACCCCAAGACTCAGGTCACATACCTATTGGTCTGACTATAGAGTATGATGTCCACATTTTACTCTGGTGGTGTTTTTTGTTTCCTGATTCAACAAATACCTGCATGTTTCTTGTTACAGTTGTTGTCATGGCTGTGGCAGCAGTTCTTGATATGTGTTGATACTGTCTGTATTATAGTAATATCACAGTTGGAGTCACTGATTGCCCACAATCTGTAGTCCTTCAGGCAGCTGTTAGGACACACCATGTGTATGTCAATTGTGATGTCAATCATTTAACTAATGGGCAGGAAGGGGCACAAGTAAATACTGATTTTGTACCAACCTGATCACTGGACCTGACATATAAGTCACAGCACACATTTCAACATAGTGAGATGCCACATATGTCATATACTGATCTACCCATTTGGTGATATAGCTGTTTATGGCCACATATAACAGTGTTGATCGAATACCTCATTGTGGATTTCTGTCAAATGCCTTGACCTGGTCAAGTTCCACAAGATGATACTGTTGTCATTGTGCATGCCCTCAATGACCTCTTAGAGGACATCTCATAGATGTAACAGACTTGATGTAGCATTAACAACTCACACAGGTCTGTTGCACACACCTACAATATTACTAGTGTACATGTAGAAGAGGTCCATAATGACATGTTGGTCTACCTCACAGTTAGGAAGAGTTAGGATGTCTCTATGCATGCATGCATCAGCTGCTATCCCCCCAACTCAGGTGGATGCATGTTGATATACATCCTTGTGTGAGAACATAGGTTGTGTGGTTGATTTGTTGAACTGTGTATTCAACCGTATCAGGAAGATACATGTGCTGAGTCATGCCATAGGTGATCTGTGATGTTGTCACAGCCCATTGATTCTGTGTGACAGGCCTGGATGAAGGTAAGACAGTGCATACTACATGATCTAGGCTAGGGTTTTGACACAATGCCCCATGAAGGTATCATTGAGAAAACCTCAACGATGGGGATTAACCCTTATGTTAGTTGATGGGTAACCAATTGGCTCACTGACAGAACACATCATGTGAAAGTTGCTGAATCAATCTGTACCAGTAGAGCTGTCATCATTGACAAACCCTAGGGATCTGTGCTTGGCCCTTCATGGTTTGAACTCTATTT